>NC_030852.1:30907844-30941310 GCF_000208745.1 Theobroma cacao
AGAGAGAGCGAGAGAGAGAGCAAGAGAGAGAAGAGAGAGAGAGAAGAGAGAGAGAGAGAGAGAGGAAAGATCGATTGGCACCAAGATTTTCATACACCCATCGGCACTATCGTTTTGGAAAGTTTTTGGCTGAAGTGCGTGCGTCGGTTAACAATTAAAATCCTAGTCTCTCAGCTTACTCGATAGTATGGGAAATGCTGCCCACATGGAGATCGCAAAGCCTTTTTAGTGACGAAGGTTGTTAATATGGAAATTGACTTCCACATATTAAAAGACAGACTTAACCTTACTTTATCGTGCACTATTACAATCTTTGTCCAGACCCGATGGTGCAAAGCCTTCGTCTCTTCTTTTTCTTTTTTACTTTTTTTAAAAATATATAAAAAAAATTTGATTCGTATTTGACGAAATTACATCCTTGGTGGGTTAATTCCTCCCTTTCTAATTCTTTCCTGCCATACCTCAATTACAAGGATTTTGAAGAGAGACTACTAGAATAATAATACATTCTTGCACGAAAGCTTCACCTTGGAGTCTAAGAAAGAAATTGGACACTGTACAAAACGTTTGGTTTTTCTCTTTCTTTTAATTGGTTCCCGTTTTCTTATGGCAGGAGAGAATAGTAGGTGGAAAGTTGAATATCTCTTCACCTTGACAGAAGACTAGGCATGTAAATAGATAAACTTCTCCACTGTGAAACATCTCTGTATGGACTCTAAATTGCATTAGAACTTTGTCAAGTTTTGTAATCGTTTCTACTATTATAAAGTCAAGAACTGAGTTGGTAGCCGTACCAATTGGGTTGCTCTCCCTTCAACCGACTCGAATTTAGAATATTTTAACAAGTCTGTGCTTATACAACTCTTAAGTTTTTCATCTTTTGCCCTAGTCATTTTTCTTTGTTTAATGAAAATTAACGTGTTAAAAGATGTCTCCACCATCTTTCTTTTCTATCTTTATGAAAAGTTTTCAATTATTAGAAATTGGATTCAGTCTCTTTAAGTTGTGAAAAATTGGCTGATAATATGCACTTGACAGACAGTTTGGATTGATAGATTACTGGCTATATACAATCTCTTCAAATATGTCATCAATGTAATGTAGGTACACTACAAAAAGACCCTTGATCTAAAAACGTGCACTTGGTAACATGTTTTTATTTGGTTCAATCAGCTATGGAATAATTATACTTCAATCTTATATATTCTATTAGATTTTGTTTGTGAGTGTTAACGGTAACAGATAAGTTAGCAATTGGACTGAATTAAACTGAAATAAAATGGTTTAATTGAACTAAATTAATAAAAGTGCGATAAACTAGCAGAAACTTAATTGCATATTTTGAAAATAGTTTTTTTTTTTCATAGTTTGTCCCTCAAATAATATAGAGAAATTTTATTTCTTTTATGCATACGGATGGGTTATTAGATTTTGCACTAAAACATAATTCTTTACCTTGTAAATACTATTCCTTTCTTCGCAGCTTGAAATAAAATTTTTTATTGAAAATCAAAGTAATAGACCCGCCGTCTCCCTTGAAAAAATAGAGCTGGCCCTTGTACGCTTGTATCCAATTGGGGGGAGGAGGCATAAGCATTATCTTTTCATGCTGGCTTTTCCATTCATTATTTATTTGCATAAAAAAATAAAGAAGAACAAAGAAATGTCTAGTCACGACATTAAATCATTAAATTTTGGAATTTACAGTTACCCCTCGATTTCATGCATTCGTATGAAACCAAGATACATTCATCTCCCGCTATGTGGCAATCAATTCGATAATTAATATAAAAATCATCATGATCACAGTTTTTGGTTACTAAGAATTGAATAAAAAAATCAATATCATGGCATATAATCATTCAGTTTAAAATTTTAATATAAACTCATATACAGTACGCTTTAAAAATTGAGGAGAAAAGTTGAATCTGAATTCTTCGAGACATATGTACATCAATCACAAGAGTTAATTATTTGGTTCTAGTAGGCGGCTAGGCTTTATGAATTAAACTTTTATTAAGAGGTCAAAGATGAAAAAGAATAATATATAAAATATAAATATTTAAATACTATATACAAGATTAATAATTTTCTTTTATGTAATTGGTACTGTTTAAAGACTAAATATTTAAAGATAATTTCTTTTCAATTAAATATAAACCATAAGATACATAAAAAAATATCTTAAATAATCAATATTAATAAAAAATGATATATTGGTGAAATTTTAAGCAACAATTAATAATGCAATATTACAACTCATATTTGAAAATTAAATAATAATTTTTTAATTTTTAAAAACTAAAATCATTGAGAACACATAATAAAAAAAAAAACATAACAAGTAAAATATAGAACTACATAACAAAAAAGAAAAAAGAAGAATATAGTTGATAATTTGTAGAAGTTTGAAGGAAAAATTCTATAGAAACTTAAAACATATGATCAAATAAAATTAAATTAAAAAGTAAACAAATAATAATAATAATAATAATAATAATAATATAAATAGAAAAAGAAAGATTCGAAAAGCTTTACCTTTTTGTAATTTCACAATAAAAGAACAAAAGAGAAGAGAACGATAAAAAGAAAGAGCTGGAAAGAGGTCTGAAGAAACTTAAAAGGGAAAAATTTAAGAGTTAGGGTAAAATTAAATGGATTTATAGGATCATTTTATTATTTTTTATTTGAATTAATAATTTAATAAAAAATTATTTGAAAAGCCCATTAAAAAATATATATAACATATTGTATTAATAATTTAATAAAAAATTATTTTGGGTCTCATTAAAAATATATATATAATATATAGGAATTTTTAAAATTTTTGAGAGGGCCGTGGGGATGCTCCGCCCCTATTGATTGTAATCCAGGATCAGGTTCTACATAAAAGGTATCAATTTCTTTAGACTTGAGCCTAGACGTTTTGATTTATATTGTTTTTATTCATGAGTTGAAATATTGAGGCTTAGTGGCTCAAGTATAGGAGAATTATTTAAAAGATTTACATATTTTCTATTAAAAATTTTATCAATTATTTTTAATTACTTATACTTTAGTCAAACCTAAAAAAATAAATTTAGTCAATATCTAATAATTTTTTTTATTTTTATTTAAATCTAAAATAATAAATATAAAACTATAAGGCATAAAATATAAATGATTAAATAAGATATATAAGATTTCACACAATGAGCAAATATATAATAGTTAAATAATATAAATAAAAATAATAAGGTAAAAGAAAACTTTACTTCCTTTTAATTTTAGATAATAGTAGTGAGTAGTCCCCATCCTTCTTTGTCCAAACTCACAAGCTCATACATGTCTTAAATCTCTTTTAAAGAATGAAGTGTATTTCAATTATAAGTTATAGAGAAGAGAGTAAAGTAAAAGTAAAAAGACAAGAGAGAAAACCAAAAAGATAAAGAGGTGTGGAGAAACTTAAGAATTAGAGTAAAATTAATTATTAAATAAAAAAATTATTATTTGATTAATTATTAAAGAAAAAACTTATTTTGAGAGAATTATTAAAAATATATATAATAAATAAAAAAATTCAAAAATTTTAGAAGGCACAATCCCCATAAATATACTACTCTTTGGAACTATTAAAAAATTCATATAATAAATAAAAATTTTCAAAAATTTTGAGAGGGCCACAGCCCCTCTAAAACTATATGATCCTCCACCTCTATTTGATTACTAAATTTTTTAAAATTTCTATTTTAATTATTTAATTTTCAAAAATCACAATTTAGTCACAAATATTTATAAAAATTAATTATTTTGTTTATTTAGCTATTAACCATTGCCTAATGTGTTTTTTCATGTGACAAAGAAGTTGATATAGATATATCACAAGATCGAAGTCAACTTATATGACAAAAGACATGTGAAATAGTCATTGAAATTATTGATTGCATAATCAAAATAATAATTTTTATAATTATTAATAATAAAAAATTAAATAATTGAATGAGTATTTTTCTTTTTGCTCAGAGTAATTTATCCTTACATCAAAACTCCCGAAGGAAAGCTCATAATTCGTTGGGGCTGTGAGTGAAAAATGATAAAAACAGTATAATTCTATTTATAGAGAGCAGCAACGCATGGCACCTTTTTGGCATTGCTCCATTTTTACATTCGATGATGTTCTCCCTTATGTCTTGTCGCTTTACGTTTATAGCATGAAATAATGAAGCGGTGCCCTGCTAGCATATTGGAGCACATCTTTCTTCACCTGCGGAGCTTTTTGTACGAAATTATTTAATCTAAAAGAAGATAGCTACCTATATTTTTGCCCATTGAAATGAAGTTGGACCCAAGAAAAATGTGAGACTAAATTATAAATAATTTGATTAATTTTGGGACCTAATAACCTGGTTTCTCCTACGAAGATACTGTCATGCGTGATCAATCTTTACGTCTATAATATAATAACATAACATTTCTTTTAAATTTTGTTGATACTTTAAATATTTGGTTTTTACTATGTATTTTTTAAATAAACAAAAAGTTCACCAAATAAAATCATTTCCAGTGATTAACAATATATCTCACATTTTCAATGATCAAATGAAAGATTCGGCGGTTGCCATGTACAATCATGGAAAGCAAAGAATGAAAAAAATGCAGGAAAGGACGACATGCAAATCGAGATTCAGAGTGATTAATGGTCATATCCTCTGACATCTCGTATTCTGGACGACATTCAAGAAGTGGGTTTTGGATCGGTTTGAGTTACCTCCCTTCCTTCCTTCCAAAAGAGTAGGACACGTGGGCATTTCCAAACTTGTGTAAGTAATAAACACGGTACCCAGATATAGCACACAAAAAAGAAGAAAACCGCAGTTAATAATAAAATGAAAAAGATAAACATTGTACTTTGGTTTCGTTTAACCTATTGATTATTGTAGGCTCTGCATTATGTCTATGTGGTGCCCTGCAGTTGGTCAGTGCAATGATAAGAGTGAAAAATGCGACAATAGAAGATAGAGTCCCCAGCCCTAGCCCCAGCCCCCTTGGCTGCCCACAAAGAGAAAACAACACACCGAGTCGCCAGCCAAAAAGGCCATCATGTCTTTCTTGGTCTAGGGGGCCATGAAAGCTAAGTGCCTCCGACCCCATCATCTCTTTCTTGCTCTCTTGTCGTTGAGGTGGTTGCACAAGTAAAACGAGTGATGTTAATATACACGAGAGAGAGAGAGAGAGAGAGAAAAGCAGAGAGATTCTTAAGGGATAGAGAGGTGGTTTTAGAGGTGCTTTTCAAATAGATATTAAGGTCGAGGGTCATAGTTCAGATGTGGGCGTGCCCCCCGCTCTCACACTTGTAACGCATTTTTTTGGGGGTAGGGACCCAACTTTTTTTTTACCACCTATATCGTGGGACCTACTCCCCTTATATCACCCCCATTTTTTTAATTTATTTTTCCCGCTAGTATTCCTCTCTCTGGTCTCTAGATTTTAGGTGGTTGGCTCCTTCTCAAGGGCATAGACCCCACGCTAAGTACACCAATGGCCATGATACCAAAACTTTTCATGCATCTTTGGACCATTCATGCCCTACCACCATTATAAATTATCATGACTGCATTACCCTTTACGCACACCCTCCTTCTCTCCCCCCCTCCTTATTGCTCTTCCTTTTTCTTTTTTTGTTATTCTCTCTCTCCCTTAGCCGATCAGTTTTCATTTTGTGTATCCGTTTCTCAGCAAGGAAAAAAGCCACCTTATTCCCTGATTTTAAGACAGCTCATGTCAGAAGATATGAATCTATCCATAAATGGTCAGTCTCAAGTCCCTCCTGGTTTTAGATTTCACCCTACAGAAGAGGAGCTTCTTCACTATTACCTCAGAAAGAAAGTGGCTTATGAAAAGATAGACCTGGATGTTATTCGGGAAGTTGATCTTAACAAGCTTGAGCCTTGGGATATACAAGGTAGTAATAACAAACTATGTACATCTTTTTTAAACTTCTCCGATTTTTCTTTTTATGATTATGTATTGGCATGGGAGTTTATGGAATTCTGCTTTTTTGTGGGTTATGCAGAGAAGTGCAAAATAGGATCCACCCCACAGAATGATTGGTACTTCTTCAGCCACAAGGACAAGAAATACCCTACGGGGACCAGAACTAATCGTGCAACAGCTGCCGGGTTCTGGAAAGCAACTGGCCGTGATAAGATTATTTATAGTGGGTTTAGAAGAATTGGGTTGAGGAAGACATTGGTCTTTTATAAAGGAAGAGCTCCACATGGACAAAAATCTGATTGGATTATGCACGAGTACAGGCTGGATGATAACACCACCCATGACTCTAATGTAAGCCATCCTCTTCCGTTTCCTTTTATATATATTAAAAAAAATATGGGATCACCGTCTTTCTTAATCAAGCATTTTGTACAAATCTGGCTGATATTTTTATTAATATAGTAGTTCTTTTTAATCTTAATTGCGGCAAAATGCTCCTTCCTGAATCTGCTTCGCTTATATTAAATAATTAAATGGGTCCAGGGTTCCAATTCCATTGGAGATTCTGTGCCTGAAGATGGCTGGGTGGTTTGCCGTGTATTTAGAAAGAAGAATTATCAGAAAACCCTAGAGAGTCCTAAAAGCTCCTCCGCCACTTCTCTGGATTCAAAGACGCAGATGCTTTGCTCAGGCAACGATGGGGTTCTAGATCAAATTCTTCTCTATATGGGAAGGACTTGCAAAATGGAGAATGATTCATTGAGCAACATGAATATTCCCAACGCCAACAACAGCAACAATAATCTTAGAATGCTCGTTGCAAATAACACAGGAATCGGCGACGGTTTACACGAAAGGTTTATGCATCTTCCAAGGCTGGAGAGTCCAACTCTCCCTTCGCTTCCCATGGGTAGCTCACCTTTTGATCAAGAAAGAAGTTTCAAGTCATGTTACCAATCCATCGACGACATGCTGACTGAAACTGAACCATCTTCAATCAACCAAGGGGGTGGTGCTTGTGACACGGGTTCAGTTCAGAATAATAATGAGTCCAAAAATGGCGTTAATGACTGGGTCACCCTGGAACGACTTGTGGCATCCCAGCTAAATGGTCATGTAGAGACAAGCAAGCAACTATCATGTTTTAGTGACCCTAATGCGGTTTTCAGTCTTTGTCACGATGATGATATTCAATTATCGCACATAAATTTGCACAGATCAAATCAAAACTCCGAGGTCTACAGCAACGAGAATGATCTATGGAGCTTGACGAAGTCATCGTCACCGTCGTCATCAGACCCCTTATGCCACCTGTCGGTATAATAGAAGTATGCTCTCAACATGTCAAGAACATACAAAGAAGCCTGCTGCTCAATGCTCAAGTCCTAATTAGGTATATGTGACATATAGACAAATATATTATACATATCATATGTATTTTGCATAAATAAGGTGAAATATGAGATGGAGTGGCATTGTCAACTCATTATACTTTACTTAATAACGATGTCATCTAGTTACCACTCGCCCATCCCTGGACGGATTATTGTTCTAGGGACTAGATTAATATGTTCTTTTCTACTTGTAATCATTTCCCATTGGGGTTGTGGTCTTACCCAAATTCGTTAACTATCTTGAAAAAGCTTGACAAAGTTAATCATAGCTTAGTGCTGAC
The DNA here is from genome assembly GCF_000208745.1 of Theobroma cacao. Classification (NCBI taxonomy): domain Eukaryota; kingdom Viridiplantae; phylum Streptophyta; class Magnoliopsida; order Malvales; family Malvaceae; genus Theobroma; species Theobroma cacao. Next base: position 30,915,493 of record NC_030852.1, read on the forward strand.
TTTAGAGTCTGGAATCTGGGGCTCATGTGTCTCATGGGTCTCACACCATAAACACAAATAATTATATCCACTTGAAAAGTGGCCATATATGCAAATGAGAAAAAAAAAATCAATCTGTTATGGTGGTGTCGAGGAAGATTGAGATTTTGAGATACTGTTGTCTCACCTAACGTACGAGAACCTTTCAAGATATGGAGTAAAAAAGGTGACCATCTTTAAGGAATTAGGATAAGATGTTGCACAGAAAAGCACGAACGGGACCGATAGAAAATCATACTGTACTTCTTTTGTCTTGTTCTATAGCTATAGCTAACAACAAGGATTTCTTTTCTCTTTACTATTCACCCTTTTTTTTAGAAAAAAAAAAAATTCCACTGACAAGAAAGTTCAATTATTTAATTTAATATCAGGAACGAACTTTTCATTTTCTTTCTGATGATATGACGAAAGGATGGAACTCTTCTTTAGGGTGCAAGTTGATTGAATAGGTTGGTGCCTGTTGAGAACTTGAGGTCACCCCGGAGAATATTACTCCTACTTTATGAAAGCTCTTTCAGTCTTTCTCAAATCACGGAAATTTTGACAGACAATAGCACTAGTTTAAATTTTACATGTTTATGTGTGTTTCAAAGCATGCTCCTACGTGTTTGGAATAAGACTAGGAAGACCGGAAAGCATTTCTTGGTTTAAGCTCAACCACCACATTCAACGGATCTGCAAGCTTCCAGGGTGAGTGCAGACTGCAGAGGATATATATAGGCAAAGACGGAAAAATTCTTATAAGGAATTCCAAGTTCCAACTCAAATAGTACTTTGTTAAGTGAAGTGCATATTGAAACAAAAATAAAAGTCGTAATTAAGAATAAATGAATAATAATCAAGAAATGTTAAGATCAATCAAAACTCCCTAAGCCGGGAATCTATCTAACAGTATGTTGAACATCACATGAGACGTTTCTAAATTCGAAAAATGACATTTAGCGTAGAATTGTTGGTAGTTTGACTAAATAGGTAGAGATGAAGATGGGCTAAGTGGGGGAGCACACACCAAATATATATGATGACTAATCTCTTTCAAACTGAGATATGGTAAATTTCAAATGAAATTGAGGGTGTTGAGGTGGAACTGTCGTTTTTTCATTATGGAATAAATTAAGGTCATGCTTCGCAGTTGAATGCGGCAGTTGCTTGCACCAGAAACATGCATATGGGTCAAATTATTCCCATGCTTTCAACATGCTTCGAAATTAGCTAGGGTCCATCTCCTAAATCCTGGTCAATTTTAATTAAGAAGATGTTTTTATGTAATTAGGGCCCGGGAGAGGTTGTCTTATTTAATATGACAACTGTGTAGGGGCGAAATCTTGGCTACTTATAGGAAAATGCTTCTTGATGGCTTCAAGCTTCTGGTTTATGCCTTGTGCAAATCAAAGAACATAAATATTTGGTGTCTTGATTTCAGTCAAGGGAATTAATTCAAGCACAGCTGGTGCAAAATGGATGATCGGTGAGACTTAATCACAACTGTTTCAAAATCATTTAGGAGCATTTGCAAATTGCAATTCTCATTAGTTGCCTGCTCAATCTTTTCACTTTTTGAATGGCTAACTGGTTTCAAGACAACTACTATCTGTTCTTTTGAAGGATATTCATTTGAATGCTCTCCTTTCTTATTAATATAAAAGGGGGAATACTAGCTAATATGAAGTGATAATTATACACACACACACACACCCCAAAGGCTGGGTTAAGTGATAATTAAATGTGATTGTAGCTAATATGAAGCTTCCTTTAGTTGTATACATGTTGAAGCCGATGGACTAAAGAAAGAAACAATAATCTACCATGTGATCCAACAAACTAATCATTAGTTTTAATTTTCAGCTTTTTCCTAATCTTCATCACCAATAAAATTGGTAAAATTCAAGTTTGAGCAGTTGTAATACCAATTGACTAGACAATATTATATAGAGGGTCCCGGAAACACTTTAATTTGTGGAGTTCATTGACTTCATGAATTGGCACTGATTGCTTTTCTGTAATCCTTTAATTGGAAAGCGAATTTCTTTTGCCCAAACTTTTGGTTTATCTCATTCCAATTTATTGTAATAATTTTCCTATAGTAATTAATAGTTTACTTAATGAACTGCTAGTAAATATCTCTTGGCCAAAATAATAATAATAATAATAATGAAATAAATATCCATTCCTCCACGTTCCATGTTGATATATATATATATATATATAGTAATTAACACACATCCTCCCCCTTTAGTTCTTAGTACTTACTTTAAACCATTTCTGTTTACAGTTCTTGGTCCAGTGGTTATTGTGTCTCTCTTATGATGGAAGAGTGGTGAAGCAGGTTTCAAACCCCACTCTGTCTTTTCTCTTTCCTCTCTCGTGCTTGTACCAGAAGAAAAGAATAGAGGGGCTTTGAAATTTAGCAAGTGCCAAACCAAAAAAACAAAAATTGAAAAGGCAGATGAAAAGGATAACGACTATACATGGATTCATGGGGCAATGATGGCTCTCTGGCAAATGCGCCCGGGAAAAGAAAAAAGTGTTATTATGTATAGTATTTAATCACTGGATAATTAGCAAGTTGAACTCTCTATACACAAACAGTATACTGTCCATTAAAAATGTATTTTATTTAATTGTATTAAAAATCAACCCTTTTTTTTGCTCTTTTTCTCCCTGCCTATTTATCTCATCCAGCAGGAGACCTTAATTACTTGCACTTTTCCCCCCATTCATTATCACATGGTTCAACCTTATAACTTGATGCCAATTCATCAGCATAGCACCAAGAATATTGTTATTAAACTTCCCCTCTCTGCCAATAGATAATTATTTCCTGATTTAAATTTACACACGGTCAATAATCAACATGGACCCAAGTTACTAATTAGTACATACTTTTTGTGTTAAAAATAAATGATATGGAATTGTGGTCAGCCGTCGAGCCCTTCGATAAATTTGATAATCTTTTTTTAAAAAAGAAACAGAAAAATTGTGGCCTGTCACGTCTGCTGCTCCGAGCTGGTAGGAAGGGAAAAAAAAATAAAGAAATTTGATGTCTCCTAAATAGAAGCTTGATTAATAGGGATATAATAGTAGAAACCAGCTGACATCTGATGAATCTAAATATTGTTATGTACTGTGATTTTATTCAATAATTCTAGATTGGGAATTATCATTTGGGAATAAAAAGCCAAATTCATTTATCGTTATTTATTATTTGGTTTGTTTTTTTTTTCTTATTTCGAAAGCGTATCGTATTTGTTAAAGCCAAAAACCTTTTTTTTGGGGGGGGGGGGGGGACGGGGGGTTGAGATGTTAAAGCCAAAATTTGAGACCTCGAAAGTCGACCCCATGTCTGTATTGGTTTATGGTCTCTTGTCGTCTGTGAACAAATGATTCGTATTCCAAAATGTTGAAAGCTTTGGTCACCTTGGTATAATGACAACTGTATATGCTCCAAATCTTATACAAGATGCAGGGTTTCCCATAATTTTGTCGTTGAAATTTTTTATGACATTTTCAAGTTGTTGAAGGAAAGTTTTCAGTCTTCCTCAATAATGCAACTGTTAACATCATGGGAACTGAAAACAATTGTTTGATTTCATTAGTATTTTACAGTATACTTCTTCTTTCATTTTTTTTACAAGGCAGGAGTATGCTTTTATTAATAGTATTTCAAAGGACACGATAGATCCATCTACAGGGCCAGAGAACAGAACAGGTCGAGGATCACACCTTCAGAATTTCTAGTTTATTAGCAACAATTTTTGTTTTGGATTTCCATTTTTAAGGATGGGGATTTCATTTCATAGTCAGAAAGTATGGAAACATGAGCTGAAATGAAAAGCGGCTCAACCATAATTTTAGGGATTACCGACAGAACAGACCCCACACCAAAAGGAGTTGATTGGTTTTTCATACAAGAATTTCAGCTTTGTAGGCCTCATTACTGAGGGCCAAGCTCTGTGCTCTCTTTCTCAAGTCTTCTTCAACTAATTTTTCATAACTTTTTTTTTTTTTTTTTGCTTTATGAGTAAAACAATTTTTGACAACTAACTCTAATGATAATAAAATTATTTCCACATTCCACCATCTATTATTCACTATAGTTATTTGTACACTTATCATCTTGTTAGAGGACAAGACATCTTATTTATTTTACCCAGAAACACGAGTGTGGTATGTGCTTTTATATTTTAGTCTGCAATTTTCTCTTTTTGTTTATTTTAATCTTTTGACTCTTCAGCTGATGCTCAAAGGTTATACTTGCAACCGACAACGTAGAATATTAATCCTTATTTTTTAACTACATAACTTGATACACCTTCTATGAAAATAAGACAATAATTTATATAGAAATAATTTGTTTTGTCACCTAGTCCACGAATTCACGTGCATATAGTAATTAAATTCCAAAAAACTTTAATGCAAATCAACTGGCCTAAACCACGACTAGAGATGAAAAGCTAAGAAGATTTTTCCAAGGGTTTCCAAAATACAGGGACCGAGGACGTCATACAATGTATTTGCAATCTGGATCGTACCTAGGGGATACGGTCGGAGCACGTTTTCGTTGATGGTTAAAGAAGAAATCAATCTTGTTAGGTGCGTGGGGCCAGATATAAGGCAAAATGTAACATCTAGGAGAATGATATGAAGGTACTATAGTTTATAATCATGAAAGTCTATAAATAAATTGGTAGGGCTTTGAGTTGGGAAGCTAAACCATCGCTTCAAGATCATGGAAAAATGGAATCATTTCCCCAATCTGATGTGTTTACAAGTCAAAAAGCCACTTCTTTCCATTCTACTTTCTCCATCGTTATGTCTTTAGGGGGTTGCTGAACAAGGGTTTGCATCTGGTAGAGCGAATGTGAGGTTGGTTTTGTTTTGTTTTTTCACTCTTACCCTCTCTAGAATTGTATGACGACAAGATTTTAACATCAAGTGCTTGTTTCATCTGTCAAAGCAAACTCAAACCTTTTCTGGAAGCTGTGGGCCTAAATGCGTCGGCTCACTCTGCAGTCTGTATCCACCAGGCAAACCCACTAAGGCCCAAATCAATCGGCCGTCACCCAAATTCAGAATCGCTCAAGTTATCAGTAGTCAGTGCCCATTACTCAACTAAACAATCAGCAAACATACCCACTACACCAGATAATATAGGTGGTGTGGTGTAAGGAAGCCGTATAGAGCTCTTAAGTGCAAAACTGCAGATAATAGTGGTCACAGCAAAGGACGAAATTTTGCCTGAAAGACGTTATCAAATCAGTAATAAATGCTGTCTTCAGTGCTGCCAGGAAGTCTGAGTTGAAAAAAAAAAATGCTAAATCTTAGTTAAGTATACTAAAAAAGCTCTCACATGGAGTTCCAAGGTGATGATGGGAAACCATGACAGCAAAACTTGGGGTCAACAGAAACACTTTCGGTTGAAATAGAGAACAATAATAGGGAAGGTACCGGTGGATCCATACAATAACTGGTGTTCCATCATTCTTGGACAAAGTGGCAGAAACAATTTCTACTCCTTAAAGCTTATCAGTTCTCAAGCTCCTACAGTTTGCCAAGTGATATTTAGTAAACTTCAGGAGATTTGGCAGTAAAAAAGGAAACCCTACAGGGGAAAATCCCTATCCAGCAACATCAAATAGTGATTTCCATAGATACACAGAATCCATACTGACATGAAAATGGAAAGTTGAGCAGGAATTGAAAAAATTAAACCATTGACCGAATATAGTATCTGTCTATGTCAAGAGCACCAATATCACAGGCAACAAGATTAGGCATAAAGCTCACACAGACTGTAAAAACGAATAGCTGCAAGCAAGCACCCATTACCACATGCGGAACTTTCACAGGAGGATAAACAGTAAAAAGACAAATTGCAGCTCACGCTAAACAGGTTAATCAGCATGCTTTCCTCCAGTCCTCAGAAATACCTTGTGTTTTCAATTGTCTTCCATGAATTGCCCCTAAGTAAGGCCAGTAGCAGCTCTAGCTAGTTCATGACATGTATAAGTACGGCTAACAAGCGACATTATCACAGTATATATTCAGTCCAATTCTCGTTATTAACACAAACTTAACTGCCGGTTAAGTTTTCAGTTAACACAAAAACTTTTCAGTTAACCTGAAATGTAGCTCGAGTCTTGCACACTCTGAAAAACCAGCTCAGCGGGTTAAGGTTGAACATACTGTTAACTTGAAGCCATGAATACAGAATAATAATAATATCATTAATGCAAGTTTGGCAATCTTTTCAAGCATCTATTCTTGAGTATGATGTATTATTCATCCACTGATAAACTTGGTGAAAGAATTTTCAAAGCAATTTGACACATCATCCTCTTAAATATGTTCAACAAACGCTTAACTTTGTCTTCATATAGAGAAATTCAACAAACTTTTGTTACTTGTACCTTCGTGGAAGACAACTTCATTTAAGTTCAGCAATCATTTCAAACAACTAATCTTGAGTAACAATAATTATGTATATTATTCATCCATAGCAAACTTTGTAAAAGATTTTACAGAGCAATTTGACACCATCCTTTAAAATAATATCTTCAACTGACTGTTTTTATGAATTTGTCTCAAAGTCTGAACACAGCATTCCTAGCATTATTAAAATTCTGTTCTTAGAGCATAGACTATATTGAACATCAAGCAACATATAGATTTGATCAAAAGAGATAGCAGCATATAAGGTAAATCATTTAAGCATGAAATCAAACACTTAAATATTGAAAATTATTAAATATACCAAAAGTAACCCCACTGTTTAATCAGCTACAAATGGGGCAATGCACGAGACCATTCTCATTACACTCCGTACACCTGACTACAACCGTCCTGCTTCCCTCCTCCTTCACCACCACCGCTACCTTGCAGCTTCCGTTGCACCGGAAACACGGCAAGAATTTGACATCCCCACAGCCATCACAAACTTCCCCTGCTCTTTTCTTCGGCAGTCCTTTAAGTAAATCCTCAAACCAACCTTCGTCCACGATTCTCATCACTTCCTCTGCTCCTCCAATGTACCTTCCCTTTATGAAAACTCGCGGCGGCGTCGTTTGGTTCGTCGACTCTCTCTCTTTCCCTTTCATTAATTCCCTTAACTCTTCTTTGAACCCTCGGTCCATCGAAATGTCCCGTTCGCAAACGACAATCCCATAGCTTTCAATGGCCGATCTAATCGCATTGCAGTCTTCGAATGTCTTACGGATTCCTCTCAATGTCGTCGTGTAGATTACCACTCTGTTTTCCCCATTTGGCGGACATATTTGTTCGAACTTGTCGAGCGCTGATGGTTTTAAGACTGCATCGTTCCCGGAGTAGAATTTCTCTAGCAGGGAAGAACGCGAAAGAGGCGGTTTCGAGATGGTGCCGTTCCTATTTAAATTAGGATTGGCGTTTTCCTTTTCGGGGAGCGCGGTGTTTGGAAAAGCGAAGCTGTCGGCCTGGAATTTATCCAGCAGTGAAGATCGAGAAAACGGCGGTTTTGAAACGCTTTCGTTTTTGCTAAAATTAGGGTTTGAATTTTCCTTGTTGGGAATCGTGGGGAAACGGAAGCTGTCCGCATCGAGGCCGGACATGAGCTCCCAGGAGTTAATGACCTCGGGTCGGATCGGGACGGGTCTAGGTTCGGACCAAAGTGATTTGGACTCATTGAAGGTGGATCCGAGGGTAAATGGAGGTGGTGGGGTGGGCGGCGTAGTGGTGGACTGTGGCGGCGGATCAAGAGTGAGGAGCCCGTACGTGGTGGAAGTGAGTGACACGATGTGGTGACCCAGTGCAGAGCTACCCAGTTGAGTGAACTCGTCCTCCTGGTTCAGCAAATTCGACGAAACGCACCCCATTGCCCCAAAAACAAACTGACGATCTTGATTGAAGTTTGTTTTGAGAATGTGATATTGAAGAGTTGTTGAAGTGACAGAGAATGCAGACGAAGGCAAGATACAGGAAATTACTTTTTTGAGCTTCGAGAGTGGAGAAAGTACAGGATATTTTTATTTTTGATGGCAAGATGGTGGATAATTCATTGAAGATATAAGTAATAAAATTTTGAATGATTTATTAAATAAATATTCAAAGGAACTTTAAAGCTTAGCATTTTAAGAAGAAGGGAAAGAGAGAGAGCGAGTTTTTCAAATTTTTGGGGTGGGAAGGAACTGCTGGGCAATCGGCACCTTAGGTTTGGGCGCTAAATTTCTAATTCAAATTATTGGTCCATGGTGAAAGGCTCCGCCCACGTTGTCATTTAAGTCGGGTTTTGATTGCGTTACCCATCGGGGGAGATCTGTCTGCCTCACCCTTGGTAGGCCGGGTCATTTGTTATGGGCTAAACGCCTAAACCCAAAGTCTGGTGGACAAAGGACTTCAACTGGGCATAGCCCAAATTTGTTTTAGATTGACAAATGATCTAAGAAAATTGTTGAGGACTAATTTGAAGCCATAAACAAACTAAGCGAGTCTTAATATAACTTTCCTTTTATATGTGAATTAAGAAAGGTGTTGCCATTGGAAGATTTAAACCAGTTAGCAATTGTTTAAGGCTTTAACCGAATTGACGAACAAAGAAAGGGGGCCACCCGTTTTAACCATTTGACAAAAACAGAATGGAGTTTTGAAGAGTTAATACATCAAAGCTGAGGTACCTGCAACTCCAGGGAGTTGAGCAAAGCATGTGATAAATTATTGGGGCTCAGCCTCAAGGTACAACAAAGGACAGCAAATGTGGGGACTTGAGACTAGACCCGAGAGCACAGCCTTAATCAGGCCTGCTACTTAAACAAACAAACAAAACATACATACTGGAATACACTGCAAGTGACACTTAAAAACGCCAACATCAATTATGAGATGGTCTTCTTTCCCAACCCAACCCAACCCAACCCAACCCTCAGCCTAGGCTAGGCAGCCCATCTCCCACCAAGGCCACTTGGTCCTGGCTGCTTCTTCAAATTCGCATGAAATTTCATAATTTGAATGGTGGTTGCATCTCTATGTACATAAAAGCTTCCATTACGTGGTCAGCCACGGTTCAACTTTCCAAAATAAATGACAAGCCAGATGAATGAAATTCATGAGGCTCCTTTCAGCAGAAAAATATAGCAATCTAGATGATGTTGAGAAAGACAAGAGATAACGAAGTCTAATTTTGGGGGTTTTCAAAATTTGGATAAAAGATGAATTTAATACTAGTATATGTTTTGTGGTTCCTCTGTCCTTATTTTATATTGCAAACAAGAAACGATTTGGGAAAATAGACAAGAGAATCCAAGCTTGAGTTTGACCAGTCTACGGGGAAATGAAGCCAACTCATCCTAATTCTATTCTACCCAGAAAAGGGGTTCCCCCGTTCAAGTTGGTTCTTAAGGTGTTTGGTGGTTTTCGAGAATTTTTCAATGCCAAAACATAAGAAACCTAATCTCTCTATGAATCTCTGCTCCTTTTGCTGCTGATAACACGTGAAGCCAATAAGGTATGGTCAGTTGTTTTTAAAGAGAAAATAAAAGCATTTGCTCATCAATCAAAAAGACCTAACAATTTTCAAGAGACTTTGGATTCTTATGCAGCATTAAACGCTCTGGTCTCTCCTTTCTCATGTCTTCTTCTATCACAATATGGTAGTAGTAGTAGTAGTAGTGGTATATTTTACAGGGTTCGTGACAAATATCTGACACTCACCCCATTAGTTTTTTCCCATGCCACTAGAAAACACCTACCGCTTAGCAGATATATTGGAGCTCGTACCCTGTTAGATTCTGCAACAAATAAACATCATCTTCTCTTCCCTCTCTCCCTCTCCCTCTCCCTCATTCATTTTCCTCCTTTACAAATATTCATAATTGGTGAAAGAATCAATTGGGACGAATAGCCCTCTCCTCTATCTCCCTATTATTATCCCTTCATTTTTGCTTTGAATGCAGCAAAGTTTTCTTGTACCTAACCATGGGAAAGAAAACCGCTACCTCGTGGCTGTCAATAGTGAAAAAGGCCCTCAGCTCACCAGCTAAAGATAATGAGAAAAAGAGTAGCAGAAGAAGAGACGAATGTGGCCAGGAAGAGGAAGAAAAGGTGGTATAGTAATTAAGAACTACATCTATCATTGTTTTCTGTGTTTAGCGACTTCTCTTCCATTTATACTGTATATTCGTTAACTGATATCCAGATGCATGCCTTTTTGGGATTGTGCAGAAGAGGGAGAAGAGAAGATGGCTCTTTAGAAGGCCTAGTAATATCAATCATGTCCAACAATGCGAAGCAAAGACAACAACAGAAGCTACCCGCAGTACTACTGTACCTGTGAATCCTGCATTGGATATTGCAGATCAAAGGCACGCAATTGCGGTTGCAGCAGCCACTGCAGCAGCAGCTGAAGCTGCTGTGGCAACAGCTCAAGCAGCTGTTGAGATCGTTAGGCTTAGTTCCAAACCTTCCAATTATACTAACGTTACAGAACACTATGCTGCTATTGTCATTCAAACAGCTTTTAGACGCTACCTAGTAAGTGAAGATAAATCATGACCAATACTAATCGTCAGTCATTATCAAAAGATTCTATAACTATCTCTCCCTCTCTTTTCACCAATTTTATGAAGGCAAGGAGAGCATTGCGTGCACTGAAGGGGCTAGTGAAGCTCCAAGCTTTAGTGCGAGGACACAATGTCAGACGGCAAGCGAAGTTGGCACTAAAATGCATGCAATCTTTGGTCCGAGTACAAGACCGAGTGCTCGATCAACAGCGTGCAAGGCTTTCACATGAAGGGTACAGAAATTCTATGTTCGCTGAAACCAATGCCTTGTGGGAGTCTAGATATTTGCAAGATATTCGTAGTAGAAAGTCCATGGTAACTAAGTCTAGTAACTTTTTTCTTTTAGTAATAAATTTCTTTATCCTTTTCATTTGGAGGTATACTCTTCTATGTTTGAATGGTTTTATGTCACAGTCCAGAGATATGAGTTGTACAACGGATGAGTGGGACGACAGGCCACAGACAAGCGAAGAGATCGAAGCAATATTGCAAAACAAGAAGCAAGCTGCATTAAAACGTGAAAAAGCCCTTGCTTATGCTTTCTCTAACCAGGTTGGCTTGGTTTTTTTATTATTATATTTAGTCTTTCATGAGTGTTGCTGCTGGTGCATGTTTTTTGCTCTGTAATAATGCTAATAATCTTAACGCATCTCGAAGGTATGGAGATATGGAAGAAACCCATCTGCGGGAGATGAAAAGGAGCTAGAGGAGAGAACAAAATGGCTTGATAGGTGGATGGCCACAAAGCGATGGGAAAGCAACAGTAGGGTATCAACTGATATAAGAGACTCTATAAAAACAGTAGAAATTGATACTTATAAGCCACAGTCCTACTCTTCTCCAACAATCAGAAAATCCCAGTATCAAAATCACAAACAATTTCCCACTTCACACTCTGTTGCTTCTCCACTGGACAGAGAACACCACAATTTCTCTCTTAACCAATTTCCAGCCACACCTTCTCCTTGCAAAACAAAGCCTTTGCAAGTGCGTTCAGCCAGCCCTCGGTGCCTTAAAGAAGAGAAATGCTACTACTCAGCGGCAAACACTCCTAGCTTGGCCTCCACATATTGCACACATAATGGAATATCTCGGTACGGCAACGCAGCTGCCACGGTGCCCAATTATATGGCCACTACTGAGTCTGCAAAAGCCAAGGCAAGGTCCCAAAGTACACCAAAACAAAGGCCATCAACTCCTGAGAGGGAACGAGGTGGATCTTTAGCTAAGAAGAGACTTTCTTATCCAGCTCCTGAAAGTCATGTTGGCATTGGACGTAGTAGCTTTAGCCAGAACTTGAGAAGCCCCAGCTTCAAGAGTGCATTTGAGGGGCACTACGGCATGGAGAAAGAATCATTCTTCTCTTCCTATCATACAGAGAGTTTTGGGGGTGAAATTTCTCCATGTTCGACTACTGAGCTAAGGTGGTTGAAATGAGAACATGAGACGTAATGATGTATGCTTTTGATGAAGGATATGATATTTAGCCATTATTTTATCTAATTTGAAATTAACTCGCCGTTTGGATTGAGAAATACTATCTATTTGCATGGAAAATTACTAGCAAACTTCTGTGGTGCCTGAGTTGAGCCCAAAAACAAGTTAAGCCCAAAATCAGAATTCTGTTTCTTTTTTTTTTTTTTTGCTAGTTAAAGGCCGGGACGGGAGAAACCCCCTTGACAAGACATTGCAGAAGCCTGGCCCTGGGGAGGAGCCTACCTAAAGCGGCCGAGTGGGGAGCATGACCTGCTTATCTGTATTATGGAAGTGACCTCCAAGCCTATTAATAATCACCAAAACTTTCACACTGTAAATGAAAAACCACCATAATATTAAGGGATTTAATTGTATTAGGATCATTTTAACAAGTGAATTTTTAGACATTCATTTAAAGCATGTTATATGTCCATCCCTATCAAATCGATCCTCATTAATTCATCTTTTTTGCTGCTGCTGCTTCTTTTTTATTATTATTTTCATCTAATTTCATGATAATATTTAAGAGTTTTTAGGCCTATTTTTTTACAAGTTAATTATTTTTCTTTAGATTAATTGATCAAGATTAGGCTGAGATCATGAGAATTGATTTGGTCTAAGTAGTTGAAAATGTCTCTTGGATTTATATGAAGATTCAGACTTTGCTTTGTTGGTAATGGTTGTAATTAATCCTGCTTCTTGATTGATGGAAACCTCCATTATATTTGTTTTTTTTTTTAAGTATTGCAAGGGTTCTTTCTTTTTCTTTTCTTTTCTTTTTTTAACGAAAAGGGTTAAAGCAAGCAATGTTTCATTGTGATACACATTGACAAAGAAAAAGATTTGACATTAATAGATGCCAATTAATGCTCCTTATTCATAAATAGGACTGTAGTCACTATAAGTGATAAAAAAGACAAGTGATAGATTGCTAACGTGTCCCTTCCTGCAAGCTTCTGATGATAAAAATGATAGTTTTGATTTTATTGGAAATTAAAACATCTACTGGAATTTTACGCTACAATTCAAACTGACTCCTATGAATGAGCTAGGGATGGTAAAGCAAGGAGACTAGAGCACGCCCTTTTCCATAACCAAAAAGAAACAAAGGGCATTCACCAATCATCGCATTTCCAAAAGACTGGGCGCTTAGCTCCAAATAAGCCAGTGGAAATTTCCATGTAGCAGCAGTAACATAGAAAATTTAAAAGGACAAGAATAAAAAGAAAACCCCTTGTGCAATACACAAATGTTCAAACAACATCACATTTATAAAGCTCTTATCCGTAGGTTAATATAAGTTGGGCCTCGCCTGTTTTTTCATGTGCTCTTGCTGCAGTTACTCGTACTTGAGCTTTGACTACTTGCAATACCAAGGCACAATGCTTCAGCCAACGGTCCACCAGGCGGCGAACCCATCCATGAAACAGGATTCGCCATTTGGGGTCTCAAAGCCCTCACATTTTCCACTGCCAAGCCCATGATGTCGAAAGCACCCATTTGGCTGTTCTCATCGTCTTCTTCTTGATTGTTTCCACTCCCACCCGACATTGACAGTGTAAGAGAAGAGAGCGGTAGCTTCTCGTTTGAACAAAGAGGGCGTTTGCTCCCAAATCCATCCAGTTCGGCAACCTCTCTCTCTGCTGTTGACCATGCATCAATAAAGCTCCTTGTCTCTTGTGAATGTGTTTGGTTGAGATTCGAGGCTCCTCCCAAAGAGGCGAAATCGGGGCTGAACTGCTCGTTTAGATGCTGAGCTTGCAAATTGAGGCGATGGTCTTTATAATATTGCTGCTGGTATTCACTCACATTTCCCCCATACTTTGTCCCTTGTGTCTGAAACTGCTGCCACTCTGGGTTCGAATTGCCAGCAAAAGGAACCGTAGTCTCCCCTTTTATGAACCACTCCAAGCACCTTCACGGGTAAACCATTAACCATCACTTATTTATTTGTAGTATAATAGTAACTTATAAAAGACAAAAGTTCCACATCATGCATTCATACTCATAGATGGTGATTACTGATTAGCGGATAAGAATAACAGATATACTAAGATGTAAGAAAATAACACGAAATAAAGATTTGGTTTCTCAGATTCAGAGCAGACAGAGTATTGGGAATCGACAGCAAAAGCCCACCTAGGCTGATCAAACGAAGATGTCAATAAATGAGCATCGGTGATGAAATGAGGATTTTGATGAGGCTGCTTGTCAGATGCCATGTTAAGTGTATGTGGCTTGTGGTCATTGTTGTTAACGGAGTGGTTTGGCAATTCCACAGGCTTTCTTGAACGGGGACGGCTCTTATGAGAGTGACGCTCACAGTATTTCTGATCAGGAGCCACGTCTCTCGAGCACCTCCATTTCTTCCCATCTGTTCTTCTGCACCTCCATGGCTCTGGATCCGAACTATTGCCCGAAAACCCCAGTTCCAAAGACCCCTTTATCACTGTCAACGCAACAAGAAATAGCTAACAACTTGACACTACATTGATAACATTGAACACAAGGAGAAAAAAAAAAGAAAACATTACCATTTGAAGGGTTTCTGGTGAGGGGTATGGGGAGGTCAGGAGGGACAGGCTCAGAGGCCGTCATGTACTTGTATATCATGGTCTGCCTCTCTAGCTCTTGCCACTGAGCTGCCGTGAAAGGAGCTCTAGCATTCACAGGAGCTGCCATTTCTCCTGGATTAGTTTAAATACCATGCCTTAATCTACTTTCTTTCTTTAAAGCGTAGAAATTTACAAGAAAACGATGAATGAAAGGTAATGGGTGAAGAAATAAGAAGAGTTTTACCTGAGCAATTGTTGGGAAAAGAAGGGTCAGCGCTAAAGGGGTGATGATGCAGAGACTTGAAAACCCCTGCAGCAGCAGCAGAAGCAGAAGCAGAAGCAGCACCGACAACATCGTATATATCGCCCGTGCATGGTACCTGATTGCTTGTGTTGCAAACAATGGGCCCACCACCACAAGCTCCACCATCAAATCCATCACCGCAACAGGAAGAAGACGATGATGAAAGCTGATGATGAGAAGAATGATGAGGCATTGGCATGAAGCTCTTATTTGGGCAAGATTCCTCAACTTGTTGCATCCTCAAAGCCAACCCAACATCACAATGATCTCTTCCGAATCCTTTCTCTGTGCCCATAAAAGCATTATTCCTGCTACCCATGTCATCAAACTGCCACCTTTCCCATCTACAAAAAAACCACAACAAGACAACCTTAAACCCCAAGCTAACTTCACTCTTTTTTGCAAAAAAAATTCTTACACGACACTGCAAATCGATGCCCTTTGTTTCTCTTTACACTTCTATAGCGAGCTGCTGTTTGTTGCTAATACATAAAAAGTTGGCTATGTTATGGTGTAGCGGTGCCGCCATTTTCAGCCATGCGTTTTGCTTTGCTTCCTTAGCTTCCAACATTCGCACCCCTTATGGAATACAGACAAAATCCACTTCACTGTACTCCGCTCTCTCTCGAGACTGACAAAAACACCGAGACAAGCCCAACGTTAGCTTTTTCTAAACAGTGTTTCAAAATCCCCCAAGCACCACCCAGTCATATTTGATTGGACAGAAATGGTTTTGACTTTTGATTTTCTTTGCCAGACTGAGTTTCTATTGGCTGTGAGTTTCAAGGTGCTTACGAGTTGTTTTGACAAAGTTGACCGACTTCTATGTCAAAAGTTAACGCCGTTAACTTTTGCGAACATCGGGAGTCGTGAAAAAAAAGGCAGAAGGGTTCCACATGGTTTCGTGTGAGCGTGTGCGGGGACCAAAGCCAATTGATGTGATGCCGTAACTAATTTGCTATTGAGTTATTAATATTTATACTCTTCCTAAAATTGTGCATTAAATTTGGACCAAGAATTTATCTTATTTTAGTGCCGTAGGCTTTAACAGTTCAGAAGCATCCTAATTATGCTCATTTTGTGGTTGAGTTCATCAAATAATTGAGTGGGTTTGGATAAGTTTTTATTTTTTATGAGATTTATAACTCAAGAGTTCGAGGATAATTTAAAATAATTTTTTTATTTAAGACAAAGAGAAACTTAAATTTTATCTTTTGGAAAAAAAATAATACATCAAATATGCAAATAAAAATTTAAAACATTTTAATCAAGTATTCTGTTAAAATTTTGTTTCACGTGAACAAAATGTTACATTATATAATTACAACTACGAATTAATCACACTCTCTTACGCCAGTGTGATGTGGTTCGACCCTCACCATCGCAACCATGCTCACCGCACCGGAGGAAAAATGGTGCGATGGCTGATTTCAATATCACTACTACAATTTTCAATCTCATTGTTAAATTAATTATCAATCTCACAGTCACTATTTATATATATATATATAATCTCACAGTTGTATCAAAAGGGGGCCTTAATCTTATTCAACAAAAGCTATTAAAAAATCAAATAAACTTGTATCAGAATTCGGCAACCCTAAATCCTAACTTAGTTGAATAAAAAGAAAAAGAATTTCCACTTGATTTTTAGGTAAAAAACCGAAACAGGGATGATACATATGGTATCACACAAACCAAGGTCAATCTCAGTGTCTTAATGGATACGGTCCATTAGGTCACATATCCCATCCCACTAGATTTTTACCTCATGTAATAAATGGCTCTCGATGACCGAGTAAAGGGTTGCTCTCTGGGTCGCTTGTGCTTTTATCAATCTCCTTGGCTCGATTGCTTGTAACCAACAAAATAATGAGGCATGCAATTTTATTTATTTTTCGTTTCTGGGCTTCAATTGTTAGAAGAGAATTTATTAAGTTGTAGCAGAGAGCAGGGAATATGGTTAGAGTTGTTCTCGAAGATCTTGTGAAGATGATGAATAATAATAAGATTTGGGAAGTACATTAATTTTCATGCTTTCAAGCCTTTTAACCTACCAATTTGAACTACCATTCATGCATAGTTTACTCCGTAAATAGCCATTGATTAATGCATTTCAACAGCCAAAGTCGCATTTATCAGTATTTCATGATCCAATAAATGGCATTAAGAGTTTGCATTTAAATGAAATAGAAATGTGGCATGATTTGTTCCAAGTTTTTCAAATGATGATATGAACTCAAAAAGGGGAGATACCAGGGTGTACTACTAGCATCGAATTAAGCAATCGTTACTCGTCAATTAAGAGGGTAAATCCATCCAATTTAATCATGTTGTAACACTTTTATGATTTACTTATTCTGGGATTGTAATAATCAATTACCCTCTGCTTCAAAATCTTTTTATTGATTATGTTTGGTAAGTACATGTTTTACTTAGCAACCAAATTAAAGAATAAGATTCACCTGTAGATTATTTCTGAAGGAAAAGAAGATCCATTTTTAACATAATAAACATATTGTGGGATATAAATTTCCTCCTAATAACTAAGATAAGTGAAAGTATTTGAAGTTGACATCAAACTCTAACTATATTACGTCCTAGCTTTAATCCTAATTAATTGTTTCATATGCTCATTAGTCAACTTTTAAAGTAAAATTTATTTCATCAGTCAACTTTGAGTCCTTTTTTTTACAAGGCAAATTTTGAGATAAAATCATAATTTTCTATGTTAATTTTGTGAAATTATAAACTAAAGAAGTTATATATTTACCAAAAAAAACTAAAAAAAAAGTTATATATTAACGCCTTAGTAAAATATGAAAAATGAAGCATTTAATCTCCATTTAGTCACATGTTACTTATATATTTTACACATTGGCCACATAGTGGTTTTGACACCACTTTACATTGAAATAATTCTATATGTATTTTGAAAAAAAAAATTATTTTATAAAAAAAAGGAAAGAGAGAAAATAAGTCTAATGGATAATAAACCACTTGCCGTTACCATTTTATTTAAATGTTTAACATCACAAGTAAAATAAATGAAGATTCTAATTTTTTGTATAATTAAATTTAATTCAATAAAAAATTATCAATTAAGGTAATTTTACTTTTATAAGAACTTTGCTAAAAAAATACATAAAATTTAGTATAATAATTTAATTTTATAAAAAATATTAATTCAAGATAAAATAAGAAATTAATAAATTATCACAAATATGTTAATTATTTTATATATAGTAATGATAAAGATATAACCACTAATTATCCAAACCATTAGACGTTGAATTTCATAGTTGGTGTAGGAAAAAGACAAAACAAGAACTTTGATTTCCTTATTTGGCTACATATTTGTCTTGTGATTATTGCAGTTTACACTAGATTTGTCATTGAAGTTTTGGATAAATTTTCGATGAATAACCTCTTTGGAAGGGATCTTCTCATTAGGGTCTCCCAAAATTTTGGTTGACTGGTATTACTTCCTCAAATAAAAGACAATGATCCGGAAATGTCAACAAGTCATAATATCTATGATCTTTAACCACAATTGTGTTTGTCCACATTCCATGATAATTCTTGGGTAACAGCCACTTCTTGTCGTTTGTAGCAAAGCAAAACTTTCTCTAGTCTATGGAAAGTCGCCCTTGTTTTACCTCCAATCTACTCTTTAATTAGTTCAATGCCGTAGATCAGATGGTGGTGATTTTGAGAAGAAGGAGGTCACCGGCTCGATAGTCAGATCGCACCCCCTTTCGCTATCTCCCTCCTCTGCAACCTGAACCAACCTACCCTCCACTCTTTCCCTTTCCAGCAGCAGCAGCCCGAAGAACTCTCCTCTCCCGAACCCATAAAAGCTTCCATGTGCTCTGTCGCTAGCTCTGCCCCTTTCTGCTCTATCGGCCTCGAACCCTCTTCTCTCTCCACTATCCTGCCCCCCTTCTTTCTCCTTCGCCTGAGAGTATTACACGGAAATGTCCAAATGACCCTCTGAAATCGTCAAAACCCACGGGACACGCGTTACACTCAGCTACGCCTGTAGCTAAGTTTGATTTCATGCTAGATTCCCACTGTTCCTTAAGCATCTCTTAACCCTCGCACAATTTTTGCTGTATCGTTGTCCCTGCTGTTTTTGAAGAAATGGAAAGGGACTTCTGAA
Source organism: Theobroma cacao (assembly GCF_000208745.1). NCBI lineage: Eukaryota > Viridiplantae > Streptophyta > Magnoliopsida > Malvales > Malvaceae > Theobroma > Theobroma cacao. The sequence continues at coordinate 30,934,558 of NC_030852.1, forward strand.
CTCGTTTCACTTTACTTGAAAGAACAGTTTTAATGCACATGTGATCTGTCTCCAAAGAGTGTTAAATTTTCCCTTACCCTAAAGTTAGTTCGAGAAAATGTTCGTTACTTTTATCCATGTCAAGATCCACGAATAGCTTGGCAATAAAGTCCATGTGCAGATGTCTATTACTGACTTAAAAATTCAGCCTTTACAATGAAATTTTGTGCAGTTTCCAACACTTTTTTGCTGAGATCCATGCCAACACTTTCCAATTGCAAATCCTAAAATATTAATGAACACAAACTCATATACATCCTGACACCCTTAAAGCAAATTACAAACCCAAAGCATATATTTACTCTATTCTTATCATCTTTCAAGAACAAGATATTTGAGGTAGCGGGCAGTAACCCATTAGCAGAATCAATTCAACAAGAAAATAATGAAGAAACAAAATTTAAGCCAAAAAAACAAAAGTCAAATTACTTGGAGATGTAGAGGTTTTGATCAAGGGAACGATATCTTCAACTCATAATAAGACTATTTGATCCGATGGGGCTTTTCTGCTTAAGTAGAATCCTTAACTGAGCCTTTTGGCACTCCAGCTTTGTACCCCAATGCCTACTCTTTGATCCAATTGCTCGAACTACTCTTGGAAATTCGACAAATCCTTTGATCCCTCGCTTTATGTGAGGATTCTCAGGTTCTGGAGATGCTTTGCGCTGAATTGCCATGGATGAAGAGACAGCACTGCTTATGTTATCGTAACAGGATGATGACTTTTCGCTCAATGCAAATCTTGTTGACTCTCGTGAATCAACACCGATGTTACTATAATCACAAGATTTCTCACTGAAAACTAACCTTGCAAACTTCCCTGAAAGATTGGCAGAGAGTGCTGGTGTTTTAAATTCTTTATTCTTCTGTTCGATCCGGGAAATTGACGTGTGAGGTTGTGCACGTTTAGTTTCCTCCAATTCTAGTAACTTCTCCTCGAAGAGAATCTTGGCCTCAGCCAGCTTCATTTGGACTCGCTCTTCCCTTAAAACTTCAGCCATCCTTAGCATCTTTCTTTCCTCCTCGACTTCCTTCTTCATTCGATCAATCTCTGCTTTATGCATTGAAATTTCTCTTGCAAGCTCTTCACATACTCTCTCCAATGCTTCTCTTCCCCTTCTTTCTTCAGCAAGTTCTTTAGCCAATCTCTTATTGAGGGACTCTACCTTTTTACGTGCTTTACGTTCATACTCTACCTCAGCTTTCAACTCAATGATCTGGGCTCTAGCAATATCCAGTTCAGATTCCATAACTGGTTTGAAGAAGGTCAGATCCCAGAAAGAGGCTGCGATCTTTCGAGCTGAGAGAGGGAGGTTTACTTGACGTAGATGCTTGCTACTTTGGCATAGTTGTTGTTGTTGTTGATGATGATGATGATGATGATGATGATGGTGAGAATAATAAAAAGGATTCTCATAAAGTTTCCAGCTAGGGCAAGTGGTGGTGGTGATGTGTTCTTGAGGAATGGTCACATTGCAGGGATTATCTGGGCTGCTGATCATCATCATCGCCTCCTCCATATCTTCTCCTTTCATTCTATATGAGCTTTTTCCTTGTAGCTTTTCTTTTCCTTTTCTCCTTTGCTGCTTTTCTTTTTTCTAATGGGAATTTTCCCTGTCAAGAAAGCGATCGGGTAGGCCCATTTTTTATCCTGGAACTTTGCTTTTAAGATGTGATTGTAAAAGCGAAAGATATATCACATGCATCTCATCTTAATTAAAACTAGTTCCAGGGGAGGTGGTCTTGCCTCTATATCCTACTTTCATCGGTCCACAACCACAACTCTATCTGCCCTGCCCCTGTTTCCTTTTAACTCTGTCGTGCTTTTGTAAGCACCCCCAAACCGGCCACTCCATAGGATGCGAAAACAAAGTAGAGGATCTACGGTGACGAGGCCACAATTTTCCAGCTGACTTTTCACGCACAGGGAACCGGTCAAAACAGTCGAGGGGGATATTTTTGACTGAGAAATTTAATGGACTAATTTGTTTTAATCAGATGCATTGATGACAGTCTTAATGATGACGCACCTCGCTTTTGTGGCTGCAATCAGAAACTTAAACTAACAAGTTAATCTGTATTTAATTTGCAGATGAAAACTTAAAAGACAATCTATCATCAGCAGTTTTGACTTCACAACCGATAAAACTTGAAGTGGCAAGTCTAAGATGTGGCTACATAAACGATTAGCTTAATACGGTCTCCAACTCTCCATAGAAGGAATGAAATGCCACCTTAAACTTTCCTTGAGTTACATGTTTTCCTCTTATCTGACGACACTGTCCAGTCCAATGAAGAAGCGTGGTCCGCCAAACCACTCCTGTTTCTGCTTCTTGTCATAGAGTAGGGGCGCCTCTGGCTGGAGAATTTACACCTCTGGCAGTGGACATGTTGGTGGGGTATCTTGATCTTCTCTGGGGACATGGTTTCTGGAAAACCGAAAGTTTCAACTTTCAGCTAACAGTGTGCTATGACCCCTCTACAAAAAGCCCTCAGAGCTAACCCCATCAACTGACAAAAAAACCACAGAAGAAGAAGAAGAAGTTACCATCCTCGTTTATCACCCCTAATTTTTTAACATTGGGTGGCCTACCTGAGGATTTGAGTAAGTGAAGGACCATGTTTGTATCTCAGAGCAATCATTCAGCTACAACAGCCCCACATGCATATTTGATGATGCAAGTGACTGACTAATGTTCCTTTACAGCAGCATAAGCTATAACTCATTAAAGACCAGGGGTTTTCCTCCGGCTCCTATAATAATAATAATAATAATAATAATAATAATTTTAAAAAACAATTAGCATGAAAAAGAAGCTGAGAGGTCCAAAAGTTTAATTGGAATTTCCCTTCTTCAAAATGTGTTATATGTGGCTTTGCTGGTTGTCTTTGATTGGATTGGAGAAAACAAACAATATATCCGACGTAAGGAGGACTATTTTAATCAAAATTTGGCATCCGACGCAGGAGTGCTTAGCTCTTGCAAAGTCCGCAAAGGACATATAGGCTATCATGGAGTTCGAACAATGGTCTATTTTTTCCTACAGGCTGCACGTGGATGTCCCCCTTTGTGTGTTATCCAGGGTCCGCTGCGCTGTCATAAACCTTAAGAACAAATTTTCATTAGCTTGAAATATGACTTGCCCATAGTTATTTGGCACTAACATGACAAAACTTGGCAAGCAGTCTTCTGGAGTTGGCCTAATCAGTGAATGCACTCCTTGTATCATTGACATGAAATTTATAACATGTTAAGATCATTAGATGCTTTGGTCAAGGGCGGCTCAAAAACTCGGAGGTTTTCTAGCAAGTGGGTTTTTCTCGTTTCCCAAAACAAAATGAAACTTGGCAGCTAATACACCTCCCATGTGCCAAGAACTTCAATCTTTCTGCAGATAAGGATTGGGTGTGCTCGAGTGAATTCTTGTGGTTCATGGCGAAGAAGTGCCGATTAAAAGATGTAAGTGGGGCAAGTAAAATGGACCACATTCCTATATGGTTAAAGTCATGAAGTAAATGTGACTATTTTTTGCTGCCAAGGAAACTACTATTCTTTTTTACACCATGGGGCGAAAAGAATGTAATTATAATAATTGGTGATTATGATTTTGTTTTGACACAATTTTATTAGGCTTTATGCAAAAGAAAATTTGTCAGCATGTGCTTACACATGAGATGAACAGATGAATGGAGGATCCTAAGCAAAACTTAAAATATAGAGAATGGCATGCATGTTCGTTTGTGTCACAAAATATACCCTTATTCCCATGATAACTGGCTCATCATCTAAGAAGCATTAGATTCTCGAAAACTCATCATTTTGTCTTGAATGTTCATAGCCGAATTTCTACATTCCATTTTCAGGCCTACATTCCTACATATCAGAAAGCGATTTTTACCACCTATTGGCTGTAGGAAGAAGAGAAGCACCAAATCTCAGCATGTTGAAGAGTGATTCTTTTGGGGTTCTGTTTTTCAGAGAGATGTAAACTGATTTTTAGCGAGTTTATTATCAGAAGACAACACTTGCAACTACCGCGAAAGAGTTGACTAACATTGAATGCTAACACAAGCAATCACCGTTTGGAGGCAAAAAATTACATATGAACTTGCGAGACCAAAGGAAGATCAACCAATTAACTCCCATATCTCAACCACCGTTGGCAGAACTAGTGGACCTTTGCCCTTCTATGTTGTCACGAGGTTTATGTAATTATTTTAGTTGGTGTCCGCACAGCCCAAATTACATTCCATGGCGGACCTTTTTGTCAAGAAGACCACCTTAACACAGGATATCATAGAGGGTGTCCTTCCGTGCTTGACAAGCGACATCAGGCAAAGCGTCTAGATTCATGACCACATGCAAAAATAATATGTCTCATGATTTCATTGGGAAGCTATTAATCCCACATAGAAGAAGATGTCTTGATTTCAATGAGAAATCATGAATCGCGTATCAAAAGAAGATGTCATGTTCTCACATTAACTGCATACTAAAATTAGTCATAAAATGCAAATGGACAACACATTACAAGTTGCTGAGAATCGTGACAATACCTTACTTTGCAAGTTAGTATGAACTATGCCAATTGCTATCCCTTGTTGAAGTGAGATAGCCATGAATACGGATCAAAGCATATAACATCTTACAAATTAATGTGCACCGTGACTCTACTACACTTAGAAGACAACTCGAAGGACATCAAATTACAAGGTTTATTAGTTAAAGGAAGAGCAAAACGGTGTCAAATGTTTTAACTATCCAATAACATGTTTCTGTCAACTTCATATAACCTTCATCGAATAAAGTTTAAAACAAAAGGGTGATGAGAACAAAGGAGAACAGACCACAGCTTCGTGTTTACAGAAGCTAAACCAAACCTTCAATCAACCGCAATGTGCTCTTTGCTAGTTGGTAACCTAGAGAGTATGTATGCCCCAGTCTCCTGAATGATTTTTGTCTTTCCAGTGGTGGGGAGGTTCTACATATCGTACCCACAAGCTTATGCTAGTGGGAGTGATAGAGAAAGTTCACCAAATTGAAATAGTAGTTCAGAAACAAAACAGCAGAATCTAACCAGCAAAGTCTATAATACATAACCTGAGTTACTCAGCATTTTAGCATGGAAAAGGGTAACGACAAAATTGATTAACCAAGTGGAACCAGAAATTTCCAAAGACCTATTTTATGAGTATCAACAAGATTATATAACATATGTGTCTGAATGAACTAAATTCATAGCACAAACAAATACATTATAGACCTCTAAATCAATCCTATATAACCATTGCCAATGAATAGATTTTGACCCCATGGCTTCACTACTAATAGATCCACAATGCAAAACCAAAGGCCATTCCAAAAGTCACAACCGTAATTGATGAATTATCTTGGCTGCTAATCTAGACGAAATCCAGACAACGACCACATGCCTATTTCAACCTACCTCCTAGGTGAATGAGCTGCTAAATGTAAGCAGAGGAAATAAATACACAGACTATGTTGCTTACTGGACAGTCCACAACCTATAAGTTAGGAATCTCTGAAATAACATATGCCAGCAGTCAAAATCAAATGCGTATGCAAGTTATAAACGGCACAGACCTGGAATTTAAAAAGTTGTCTATTTGCGAAAATCATCTCAAATTGTTTAAGAAACTATTACTATAAAACATGGACCATGAAAGTAATCTAATATATATTGTGCCAATTACACTCCTATTCAACATGTAAGTTATAGAGAATGCTAGTTCTCGTAATAGTATATGGAGTTATAGAGAATGCTAGTTCTCGTAATAGTATATGGAGTTAGGTTGATCCCAATCAATTAGCTAAATTTAAGTAAGTTGTTAGTACGAGTTCATTGAAAGGTCAATATAGTATCTTCAAACCGCAAAACCTCCTTATTTACTTCAGAAAGCTCTACAGCTAAAATAGCACAACATTCTCTGCCCACACCAACTCCAAGTCATATTTTGCAAAGAAAATACCAGAAATATATTCTGTCTCTGTTTTCCTTTTTTCTTTTTCCTTGAGATGGAAACCATGATTTGTGCACAAGATTGCACACTTACGTGTGCAATTGAGATCCAGCAAATCAGATAGAACAAAAGCACAGATAAGACAAATCTTTAGCCAAAGTTAAATAAATGCATTAACTGGTTATCCACACTGCGTAAAACATCAGGGGTAGTTACACTTTTCATAGCAGCCAGAAAATTGTCATGCATTTTTTAGAGTAAATCTCATAATTATGTGGATAGGTGTTCAAAAATGTCTGATCAGAAAGGAAAATTTCCCAAATTAGATTTCAAGTTCAAAAGATCACCTCTATACTTTCTTTTAAAACAATACAAGCAATAACCCCAATAAGCACATTTTGCATTGAGCAAGATGTGCAGTAGGTTGTCTTGTACTAGAGCTTAACTAAGATTAAGGTACCAACTGGGACCTATTCTAAAGGCAGAACAACACAACTTAAACCCGTGACTGAAAGATCCAAAGCAAAACATGTACAAGATTTTATAGCAGTGATAAAGTATTAAATTAACCAAGGATACAAGCATTATTGACTTCCAAGAGCACTTTTCCCAACTTCATGGAAGCTATCTCAGTCAGATCATTCTAATCCCATGTGGTGAATGACTACTATAACTACCTGTTTGCAGAAAGGAAAAAAAATTAAAAAAAAAAAACTAAACAACTACAACTGA
>NC_030852.1:30941328-31058331 GCF_000208745.1 Theobroma cacao
AAAAAAAAAAAAAAACTCAAACTTGACAGCATTTCCCCCTTTCCTTTACATTTTCTGTGAAGGAGTACAGGTATTAGTTTGACTAAAGTTTCCAATTTGCATTTTAACAAATGGCATGAAGCCTTGACAGTGGGGGAAAGTGAGCCACAACTAAATGGATCAGTGTTTTCAGGTGGCTACATGCAAATTGCAGTGCTCTTCAAAATTGATTTCAGATTCAGTAGATACCTAGTTTAGATTCATTAAAGCAGGCTTGCCATGACCAGATGTCAGTTGGAAGCACATTTGATATATCACATTCACTTCATATATTAATAATAAAAGCCCCTAAAAATGGATGCAACTCGATACAGAGTTCCAAGTGGTAGTGTGGTAACCACTCTTCGTTAAAGAAGCATTTGGTAATTGGTTCTTGGCAAGTGCATGTGTCAAGGATGCTATATCAGTAAGAAATGAGATGAATTTTAACTTCAAAATTAAAGGCTTCCCTCCACCTGATAGATATGTCTTTTGGATTGAAAGTATGAGCTTGTGAGAAGTGATATAAGAGTTTATCTAACTCTTCATTGATGTCAGACCCCGTGACTAATACTAGGGTCGAGGTAGGCCCAAACCAAAATGAATCCCTCTTCTCTATGTATGAAAAAGCCAGTGCAATAAGAGCGTTGCACAATCAGATGAGGTAAAATGTTATGTATCTCACAGCAGTAAGAAATGAGATGAGTCCTAGACTTATAAGTACGAGCCTTCCTCCACCTAATAGATATAACTTTTAGGTTGAAAGTGTAGGCCCGTGACACATGAACTATGCAACTTTTGCACACATACATGATTTTTTCACAAGTAACATATGTCAATCTCTTTGCGAACCAAATAATACACCCCGCAAAACAAAGTCTCAATAGAATTTTGAGATTACTAGAACTGCTTTGTTTCACAACATATTCCCTTAATGAGTAATGATTAATGAATAACACACATGGTGTTGCACAAAAAGTAAAGCATAAATTTTGTATTGGTAGTTACACATGCTCTAAAATTCACAAGCATACATCAAAGTTTATAAAATAACCTATCAACTTCAAAGACAACGGTACAGTAGATCAAAAATACTTAAGGAAAAGAGCATGAATTAGCACAGTTTTCTATCATTGGTACCCATTTCGATGATCATCATTCTACCTCAACTGTCCCAGTTTGATTCTCTGCACCAACTTTGATCCTTCTCAAATTTTTTTCTCAATGAATGCCATCACAATTCAAACTCATCTTCAAGCTTCAACTGCTCCGCTGCAGCCTCTTCCTCCTCATCATCAATCACAAAATACGGGTTATGTGCCTCTGGCTTGAACTTATACCCCGTAAACACATAAAACGCAAGTGTTGCCAACTCACCAGCCACCACACTGGTCCAAAGATACTTATACGAAGTAATTGTCTCCAAAGCATAAACCACAACACGTGTAAAGTAAATATAACAGATCACCACAATGTAATACTGCCTAAACAGAGTCAACTTCATCAAATTCACCGCAGCTTTCCCATCCGTCCTAGCTGCCTCACGCAAGTTCTTAATCGACCAAACAATAGGGAACAATACTGCGCAACAACACACAACATCAACAAGCAAAAACACTTGCTTCCACGTGATCCAATCCTGACCGAAAGGTCCAGTCTCATCAATAACAACCTGAGCAATATTAGCAACAACCTGAAGTGGAATCACAATCATCAAAACCTTCTTTTCCTTGTCCTGCAAGTAAGGTTTCAAAAACGACCACCCAGTACCAATCAAAACGATCAGAGTAAAAAGCGTGATTCCTTTCAAGAAACTGAATATGTAAAACAAAACATCCCAACCGTGAGCACTTCCAGTTCGTTTAATGTAAGATTTATCCTCTGCTTCGCATACTAGATTAAACGCTTTCAAAATAACAACGGCCAGCATAAAGAAATGGATTCTAAAAACGGTAAGTCGTTTTTTGTAAAGCACGTAAATCCAAATCCCTGCGAGAGTGAAATAAACGAGGGATAAAAGGAAGTAAACCCTAGGGAGAATTGTTTTGCCGGCGGAAAGGTAATCGCGGCGGTTTTTCTTGCCGTCGAGATTGTACATCGCCGATCGAACGTTCATCGATACTTTGATTTGACTAAGGCAGTTAGCGAAGACGAGCGTGTACTGATCGGCGTCATTCTCTTGGTAAACGGTGTCAAAGCTGGATATGCGGTTGGGAGACTTGAAGTCGTAGACGACCTTGACGAGATCGGAATTGAGAGCGCAAGCGACTTCCCCGTCTTCGAGTTGTTGCAGCACGTGCATCCACGCGTCACGTGTGCAGAGGAAGAATCCAACTTTGGACAAGTCGAGGTCCGGGTTCGGGTTCGAGAGTGCGATCTGAGAAACGTTGAGTTCGAGGCGGCCGGTGTGGGTAAACCCAAACTCGTCGAAAGGGATGATGGGGCGGCCATCGGATCGGATCTCCGTGACTCGGATCTCAGCAAACCCAAAAGAAGCAAAAAGAGAGATCAAAAGAAAAGATAAAAGACAGCGAGAGATCGCCATGGAGAAATGGAAATTTTGGTGTAGATCTGAGAGAAAATTTCAGATCTACAAAGAGAATTAGATCTGTGTTTTTTTCTTTCCCCCTTGCGAGAGGGGCTTTGGTGGGTTTTTATTTTATTTTGATATACAAAGGCTGACTTTGGAATGTTAACGCTTGAACCAATTTTTTATGTGTGTTTGTTTGTGCTGGGATTTTAGTGGTTGAGGGTGGGGTGGGAAGAACAATTTGGAGTAATTGCCGAGAATTGTTCGACGCTTAGTGAAATTACTCAATTATACTCTGTTTTGGCTTTAACTGCCAAAAAAAAACCATTGTAGGGAGTGCCGTCGTGATAATGGTTATAATGGTAATTTGATGCGAGGAATGTGCCGCGAAAGGATAGGGGGAATAAGGGAGGGTAACTAGAACTAGAAAACTCCCCAAAACGGTAACCGGTAAACCCTTGAAAAATCGAACTATCTTGAAAACGTGAGAGTTGATGATGTCGGAGCCAATTATCACAAAATTAGGACGTATGGGGACATGCCATACGCGTGATTAGCAGGTTTTGATTGCTCAATTGCAGCATACAATTTCCGATTGTTCAATTCGAGGTTCTCAGAGCTATCAACGTTAACACTTGTATCTATCTATTCTATAAATATTACTGGTTGTTTCTCTTTTGCATTTGTCTTGTATCTCCGATATTTGGGCATTTCATTACCAGGATTACCTTTTGTCAAGAGCCTCTAAAAGCTGATTGTATCTGTCTTTTGGGATGATAAAAAGAACATGTTAAAAGCAACGGAAAAAATAATGTTTTAATAAAAAAATTTAAATCTTATCTTTTAAATAAAAAAAAATTTATATTAACTATTGAATCAAATGTTTCAACATGAAAGGAAATAATTTTCAATCACTTGAAAAGGGTGTTTGAAAAATTCTTAACTCTACGAAAAGTCAAATACGGCACCAAGAGTTTCTTTATTCCATAGTGGGCTTAGAACGAAAAGAGGAGAAAGAATGAGGGTGGAGTCTCTTTCAAATACTTCATTGGAAACTTCACCGCCCAAAATTTCAAGGCTTCTAGTATGGGTCTTATCACCTACTTGACAGAGTCACACCTAGAAGAAGAGCTGCTCGGTAAGTTTCGTGTGGAGCGGGTGATTTTTTGGCCTTGAGGACCCAGTTCTGGACTACTTCTTTTCATCGGGAATTCAAGGCTGCACATATTTCGTTCAAAAAACCATCTGAAGTTTTAAGTGACAGAGGCAGATTCAGATGTTTTGCTGTGGTAAGCGTGGGTGCAATGGCAGGAGCTTTAGGTAATGATGTTTCCTTGACATTACTGATTCCGATACAATGCTGGAAAGCATAGTTTCAAAATTTGTTACTAATTAATATTTTCTCCCAGATTGAATATGGAAATGGAAGCGTTTCTTTTTACCACATTAGCTTCTCTTCTTCTCATATTCACTGCTACATTATAAGGATGCTAGCTTTTAGTTTGCAGTGGCTTTCCCTGAGAAAAAAGCAAGAGCTCCGACAAATGGTGCATTGATATATGTGGCTGGCTCCGATTGCTGATAATTGTTACGATCATCTGCGAAGTTGTCTTTACTATCAGGACCACCTACTATGGCTCCAACGAGGACATTCGGGTTGGGTGAGCTAGAATAGAGGTATTGAAAACCATCGTTGCAGGTGATGCGATCAGGATGTGCATGAATGGATGGTACAGATGAACCCCTGTGGTGGACGTGTTGCGGATACCTCGCTCCAAATCCAACCATGTAAGACATTTTGGCTGGATTATCACCCAGAGTGTAGTCCACCTGCTTCTTTGCATGTGCTATGAGGCTCTCTGCTGTTACAGTTGAAGTCCCGCATGTGGCAACTCCACCATTTGCGCTAAGGTACTTGGCGTACGTCAAGAGGAGGAAAGATGTGGTAGTGACATATTGCAGATTGCTCTCGCTTGCTTTGTAGAGAAGTCCCCCTGCAAAATAAGGTTATATTAGACAATTTTTCATACGGTGGAAGCAGCTCCTCTCTGAATTATGCAGAGGGTTTGCAATTAGTACAACTTCCAAATGATATGAGTGAAATTGGGACTTCCAGTTAAGAGTAAGAAATAGGCCTGTAAGGTTCTCACCTGGTGTATATTGGGCCTGGAACCCAGATGTTCCAGGAATTAAGGAGCATATGTAGTTGTCTGCATGTGATTTGTATAATTGAAAATCTTCTGTGCTTTTCTCCAAGAAGTCCTGTTAAAATCACCCACAATTGGTAAGCTCTCGCTTGATGTCTTTTGGGGGAGGAGCAAGGATGAGATTCTTGAAAATACCTTGGAAAGAAGGACCTTAGTTCCAGCTCTCTTATCATCCCAACTGAAGGAGTAGTCATCGTTATCTGACCCCATCGTGTGGCCATTGGATTGGATGTATGTTAAGTATGAGTTGTCCTGTGAGGCTCGATGGATCCAGGATGCACCCCAGAGAAGCTCATCCTATTCAAAGTATTCTGATTAATAATCATAGTTACCTTCCAACAGATTAAGAAGGGAAAGGGTGTTTCTTACCTGGTATCCAGAGTAAGAGCAGTAAAATGGGCAGACCACTGAGTTTAGAGAGTCACTGTAAGAGCCTCGGTGCCTGTCTGCAAAGTCAAAAACCTGCATCCACAGAATCAGCTTCTTGTGAACAGGGGAAAAGGAAACAGAAAAATGTCAAAAAGAGAATGCCAGATATTACATTGATGTTTTTACCTTCTTGGCTGTTTGAAGCAGTTTGGCAGAATACGAAGGGTCGGATTCTTTGAACACAATTGAAGCTGCAGCCAATGCAGCAGCTGTCTCGGCTGCTACATCAGATCCCGGGTTTTGAGTAGACACCTTGTACACATTGCGTGGGGTATCCATATCTTCTGGCCTCTCCCAGCACTTGTGATCCATGTTTGGATCTCCCACCTGCAACATCAGAACCATATTATAATGAGCTGTTGCACATTTTGTTCTTTTTCTTGTTATCTTTCTGAAGTTTCATTCTCTGATTTGTCAATGACTCAATAAAGCTATAAAGACATTCCACTTGTTTCATCCTCCCAAATCTATTTTGCTCAAGGGTTCACCAATTCGTAAGAGAGGTTTTGTTATATATGATGAGACTTCCCTGCTGCACCTTAACGTACCCCTATCAACGTTTACTTCCATTGGCTTTTTGCTAAAATTCTTTTGAAGTTATATTGCTCCCCATAAATATTCGGGGTTGCATGCATGAGTTGTGTTGGAGATTATGTATGTAAGCATTAAGCAGTCCGTTTCGCTCACTTGAACATATAAGGTGTCAGGGGTGGCAGTAGCTGCTTTTAGGAGATAATCTGTACCCCAGCGAATGGCAGCCTTTGCATTCGCAATCTGATTCTGCATTGAGCTGCCAAATTCAATGACACTCCATGCCAACATTGTTGTTGTGAAGGCCATTGGGAGGCCAAACTTGACATTATCCCCAGCGTCATAATAGCCACCCACGAGGTCCACCTGAATCCCACACCAAAAAAGCAACCAAATGAATTAGTATATTAACGCTTACTCTAACTGTTAATGAATTTGGAACTGTAGTTGTACATACATGATAGGAAGAACCATCGGACAGACCGGAGTTTCCCCTCCATTTGAGGCGCTGGTTAGTCGGTAACCTGCCAGACCGCTGTCCCTCAAAGAAGAGAATAGACTTTTCGAGAGCATCAGAGTAATCATGAGGAGTGAAGGCAGTACAAAGCAAGCTAAGAGAGAAAAGAGTTAAACAAACAATCTGCACTGTTAATGAAAATATAGCAGGAGCCATTTTTGCGCTCTCGAAGTCTGTCTCTCCGAGCAGATTCCAGGCTTTGAGAATACTTGTGTCGTGGGGAATGTGTCCTGGCAGGGGAGCTATTTATAGACAAAAAGATAAAGGAGGACGTTGGGAGTTCGTTAGACGTTGAAAGAAAGAGAGAGATGTGGGGAAGAAACATTCATGCAGCTCACGGGATCAACTGCGTAAATTTGGACGATCTGTTCTGTTCTGAGGACGACATTCAAACTTTATCCAAACCAAGATATGGGAACCTGGAAGCCTTGATACAGACACAAAAACATAAATTACGTATTATTCTTTCTCGAGTTATTGAATTCTTTTTACTTGTAAAAGAGGGAATATTATCCCAAAAGTCTTACAAAGACTGCGCGAATTAAGAACTTTGGATACCGTAATTAATGCCGGGGGTATTTGATTTTGTAGAAATATGATTTGTCCCTAGCTACAAAGTCACGGATGCGTATAAAGCTGAGTCACATGAGCCTCAAATGTTATGCATAGCTGAGGTTCATCAGAAAAAGGCTCCGGCTTATAAGTTGAATGCATGAACAGTTTAATTAGTTACAGGGGACCGAATGTCCAACCATAATTCCATAGATCATGTGATTGGAACGTGGAGAGGTTACCCCCTGAAAACTCAGAAGTTTTTGAGTTTCACGTGGTTGGTCAAGGATTTCAGAAAGTCTCTTGGCGGAAAGCTCTCTCTCATTCTGCGGCTTGATTTTTGGGACCTCCTCTTTTGGACTTTAAGAGACCACCCAGAAACCTAACCATAGGTAGCAGCGTCTCTTAGAAATTTATTAGTGTCGTTGCAGGACTTTACATTGACCCCAGACAAGATTTCAGGTTCTAATTTCTTTGTACCTGTGACCTTTTGTTATTTCCTCCAATTGATTTATTATCAATTGGGCCAAGATGTACGTCACGCGTGCTTTTTACTGTCAAAAAGATGAATTGATCCGGTGGTCCTCGCCAAATTCATCTCGACTACATGGGAAATGCGACTCCCAAGACTGTATGAATGTTAATCGTGACTTTGTTATACTTGGTCTTTCACGTGTGTTGCTTTTTCTATCAAAAGATGAATGATCCTGGCCAAATTAAGCAGCCTTACATGGGAAATGCAACACATGCAAAGTTGTATCAGTATGCTAATTTGTTTCTTTCTTTGTTGAACTTGCTTCTCTGCAGTTTCACGTGGACGCTACCCGAGTCAAGAGGCGATCAGAGAAAAGCCGAAAGCTAATTACGGCTTTTTTTCAAATTTTCAATGGTTAAAGGCAAGCATCTTCCCCGCTTTCTTCGCATGCACCACTGTAGGATTTTGTGACATTGGCCGAAGCTAACAGCAGCCTTTTTCTCCCATTCTCAGGTAACAATTTTTAGGGTATTGTGGCTACATCACCGAATGAGAGCTTTCTCTTCCTGACAAGTTATTGTATTTTATATTTATAACCTTTCCTCTAAGATCCTGATCATGACATTTGGATTTCTATATTGACCAATGCTTCCTGTTCTAAGCAAATCATGTGGCCGCATCTTATGAAAAAAAAAAACGTAATAATAAATAGCTTGACTTGTTGCTCAGATGCGTAGAATTAAAATTTAACAAAAATATAATATTTATTTTAATAAAATAAATTAATCGAGTTAGGTCGAGCTGAATTTGGACGTAAGAAACTATGTCTAAGCTCAATCCATGACAGGTCCAGTCCATGGGCCTAACCTAAAAACTATGTCTGAGATCAATCCATGACAGGTAGATTCCATGGGCCTAGGGGGTCGCTTGAGCATAAATACCTGCATTATTGAAATTACATGCAGAGTACTGAAATTTTAAAATAATTTTTCAACTTTTTAAATACATTTTCAACAACTTTTTATATAATTTTAGTAATTTAAAATTAATAAAATATATGTACAAGGTACTGAATTTTTTATAACTTAAATATTTTCTGCAGCAACCTTTTACCTAATTTTAGTAATACAAGTTACACAGTTTATTAAAAATTTGTATTCTTTTTGGGCCTTTTGAATTCAGTTTCAATAACATGATTTTAGTAATCTAAAATTACTAAAAAAATATAAACACAAGTTACTGAAATGACATATACATTAAAGTTACTATAATTTCAGATAGCTTCTAAATATTTTCTCAATTACCTTATCTGTGATTCAAGTAACCTTAGTTGTTGAAATTCCAGAAGGATTTCTAAAAATTTTTAGATATTTTTTTGTATATTAAATACTTTTCAATAATTTTTTTGTGTAATTTTAGTAATCTAAAGTCATTGCAAAAAATATACAAGATAATAAAATTTTAGATAACGTTTTAAATACTTTTTTAGTAACATTTTCACGTAGAGGCATCCATAAAGTTTCATTCCAAGAATAGATGGAAAATATAAATCCCTTAAACGTTTGTAAAATATGCCGAGAGTTAACAAAAGCAAAAGAAATTTTTACTTTTATACTTATCTTATTGAAGAAAGGAGGCGAATTCTGGTCGTTGATTGAAACGAACGAATAGAAAATGATAGTATTATCTATGCAGTCTATACATAGCAGTTTCTCAATTGTTTCCTGAAGTATGATGTCACCAAAGATTCTTTCCTCTTTCTTCTTTCTTAATTAATCAAGCTTTGCGTACATTTCTTGTTTTAGTTATAAGATGTATGAATGTTGAAGATGGAGAGTAACAGGATACAGGAAAAAGTCTTCAACTATGTATGTGGGACAGTTTTCTTCTCCTATTAGAGAAGGCAGGGAGAGCATCATCTCATGCTTGTAGTTTGGGGCAGACACTAGAGCTGGGATTTGCCATGGAACCTGCAGATTATGTAATGGTTAGAAGGCAGAAAATCAAGAACAGAACAGGTCCATTGTTACAGAAAGAAGACTACCACTTTTTCCCAGAATGAAGCTGAAATTAACTTACATATATCTGCAAAACAAGGCTGTTTGGATGCCGGGTCTTCCTCAAAAGCGGGTGGAACTTGTCCATAGATCATTTCACAACTCATGTCTTCAAAATCTGAGGGTGAAGAGTTTCATTTATAAACCATATCAATATGACCCAGAAAAACCATCGTTTAGGGGCATATACGGTAAAGCAAGAGCAACATCGAAGAAACATACTGGGAGTCATGGTTAATGGAAGCCCAAACTCATTGGTAAAGAAATCTTGAGTAGGAATCTTGCACATATTCACACACATTCCAGCACACCCGCTGTTCTCCAGGTACCTTTTTGTAAGGAGAATTCAGAAAATTTGCATAAGTATATTCCAAAATAAATGAAAATGACAAAGATTAGTCCTCTGCTTAGTTTTCAAGAAACTTGATTCATTTAGTTACTGAATAAGTGTTACAACTTCTATTTCAACTTTGTGAATGTTAAATAAAGGATATGGTCATTGCCCCTTGAACTCGTGTATGAATAAATCAAGTTGTGTACCTGCATTTCTTAATATGAACTCCACTTTTTTGCTTCACTCCATTTACTTCCACTTCCACAACCTGGTAGATTCTCATCAGTAAGAATATGCCAAAATGGCAGACAAAATATATATGAACATTAGATGTTGAACATCAAGCTTGTGTAGCTTGGGATATGACCATTCAAGATTGTGATCAAGGGGATATATGCTTTATCCTTACATTGAAAAGAAGGGGAATTAATCTACAAGAAATAAGAAGTGTGTATCGACTGTCGGAGTCAGATGCTCTGAACATGACAAAAAGCATGGATTTTAGACAATTACCCTTGAAAGCGTAGATGTGCTATCCTTAAGATTTAAGAATATACCTTAAAGTAATCATATAAGAATTTGAGGAAGATTATTACCTCAGAAGGGCCAACTAACCAGTTGAAGAAAGGAACAGTCAGTGCAGCATTGAACTCCGCAGCCCACTTTGTTGGTGGAAACAATTTCCTAAACTGCGTCAATAGCAACTAGCTATTCTCACACATCTTGATCGAATTAACTTATACATATATAAATATACAATTTGAAACATATTATCAAATAAGCCTAAAATAAATACTAAATAGATAAATGAAGGCAAAACTTCAGTCTCATCATTTTTCTCATAATTTGTTATTATACTACTAACTTTTAAGATGTCCATAATCATACTCAATCAGAACAAATTTGTTCCTGCCCACTGCCCACTCAACTAGCTCAATCCTGAAGGCGTACAAGGACACACGCCAAAGTTCACATGAAAATTGCTTTAAGACAAACGGACTGAATAAACATTTACTGATAAATTGTAGGGAATTAAGAATTGCCCACCTGAGCTGGTGCACCTGGAGGGAGCATGGACAAGAGCACTTCTCGGACCACTTGCTGCTGCTGCAAGCGAGATCTCCCCTGCATTACCCTCTGTGACACCTCAACGAAACTCTCATAGTCATACACAAACCATCCCTTCTTTGCTTCATCCCCAGCTTTTGGTGCAGCCGCAAACTTCTCCATCTTGCGGGCAAAAAGAGTGATAAATGCTTTCTCAAACAACCCATCGTTATATTTTGTTTTCTGTCCCAGTGGAGCTGGCTCTCCAGACGGCTCTGCAATACCACAGCGGATAAAATTGCTAAAATTTCCGTGTCTTCGATTTGAAAACTGTTGAGGAGCAGTAAAATGTGCAACTTGGAGGCCTAGAGCCACCATGGTATCTGTTGTTTTCTTCTCAGAAACAACACTAAAAACTCAGTCCGAGTCTTTATTTCATAACCATTAAGAGCAGAAAATGCCGGGGTTTTTATAGTTAGAGCTCTGTTTACAACTTACACACCTGTGCAGTTTTAGGAGACTTTAGTTAGAAAGAACAGTTTAGGAAAAAATTTCAGGAAAGGTAAAGACTGTATGGTTGGATGAGATTGCATGGCTTCCATAAAAAAAATTGATGGCCATACATTTATATCACTGAGAGCAGATTATTCCCCTTTTTTGTTCATTGACTACTGACTTCCTTATTTTTGGAATGGCTGAAGTAACCCCTAGCAATTTTATTTCATCCTCGAAGCTTAGTATGTCAATAAAAATTAAATAATTGTTTTCGCAAGGCTAATAGTGGAATTCCATAGAAGAAGATGGCAGTAGAGAGATGTGTGATGGTCCCATATCCTTAAGAAGATCTAATTCAGAAGAAGTAGATTTCTGAGGCTTAAAGAGATGCCACGCATTTACTTTGCCGTTAACTGGTGTCTGGAATTTGTGAAGCAGGGAAGAAGCCAAGCCAACCTCGAGGTCGCGAATTTGAACTCAAATATCGGGAAGGCTTGTGCTCAAAACGCGGGGATGAAAAATATCAAAATGCTCATCGATCAAAACTGTGAGATCTGCATCCAATAAATATGTAGTTGATTACGATTATATATATATATATATAATAAATTAATATATTTTAAATATATTATTAATTAAGTTTATTATCAATTCTTCTTAATATATATAAAAATATATAAAAAATTAGTCTCTTTTTTTANTATTATATAATAAAAATATATAAAAAATTAGTCCTTTTTTTTAAGAGGATTGGTATAAAAATTTTAAATCGATAACCGACTAAAAAACTAATTGCATCAAACATTTTAGATCAATTAATCCAATTAAACCAAACCGTTTTACTAAAATCATAATTAATTTAAATAAAAAATTAGTCTGTTTTGATTTTACTTACCTCTGACTGATAGTAACACCATAATTTTTAAAAGATAGTAACTTGGTTAAACAATTAACATAAATATCTCTATGTGTGTCTTAAGGCTTTACATTTATTTATTAAAAAAGAAAAATATTATAAATTATAGGATATTTACTACCAAATATTATAATATTAACATATAAGTTATATTATTTAAAATATATAACTTATCATTTCATATTAATACAGATTTATAAATAAATAACTATATATAACTAAAATTAAATTATTATGATTTCAATTTGTATATGTATATATAATAAATTAATATATTTTAAGTATATTATTAATTAAATTTATTATCAATTCTTCTTGTTATATATAAAAAATATTTTATATATTAATATATATAAAAAATTAATTTAGCTTTTTGGGTGGATTGGTGTAAAAATTTTAAAATCGAGAATGGATCAAAAAATCAATTGAAACAAATATTTTGGATCAATTAGACTAAACTGTTTTACTAAAATCGTATTTAATATAGATGGATAATTGATCTGATTTAACTTTACTCACCTCTAATTAACAATAACACCATAATTTTTCAAGGGTAGTAACCTGATTAAACAAATATTAACATAAATATCTCTAAGTCTGTGTCTTAAGGCTTTACATTTATTTTTTTTATTTTTTAAAATATCTGGTAAGAGATTATGGGCTTAACACTTGGACTTATCACTTGATAATTCCAACCGACATTAAGAATTCCAGGGCTTAACCCTGGGAGTCGCAAAAGTCTATCTGAACAGATCTGACACTCAAGGCCTGGCGCCATGTAGACCAAGAGCCTACATGGGTTAATCTTTTGACTTACCATGGGCGCCCTTTTGTTCTCTTTCTATATGCAGGCTCCCTAATCCTTTCTTTAGGTTTAGGTTGACTGTAGACCCAAAAGCGAAAGTCCTATATGGTGTTGGATTTTAGTATTGGGTTTGATTGTGGACAAACAGCCCAGCCCAAGGCCCACCCAAATCACCAAAGTTGAAAAGCACAACTGCCTTTGCTCTGCTCCCTGCCAGCGCGTCTATTGACTGTTGGTATCGTAGTTCGTTTCCTACGAAATTGTCCATTTGATTTGACCTATAAATCCGGAGCATTGGCCAGGGGCAGCCGGCTAACCGCCCACGCACATGATCTTCTGAAAACAGTTGAGTTTCTCAGGAGCATAGAGAAAAACAATTTAACCACCGAAAAATCACATGCCGATGTCTCTCTTTCCCTCCGCCGTTCATGACTTTTGGCTCTCCATCATTCATTTTTGTGGTTGAATATTTTTTTAACATATGCCATATGTCCCATACCCTGCCACCGTAAACCCATGCAGGCTGAACACCCAACCATGGCCTGGACAGCTCACCTCCGCATTTCACTTTCATTTAAAAGTCAATGTTTTTGCCCATTATTTTACAGTAGTAAACCACCGTTGATATTGAAAAGAATCAAGGCACTTCAGGGCTGGACCAATTACATAAAATTCAATCAATTCTCTTTCCCGTTCATCATAAGCATTGGGAAGGCAAAATTTATGAAAACAGCTACTTCAGTGCTTCTTCTGGCTCTAAATGTCTAATTTTTTTTATATGGCACAGTGACACATGATTCAGTACAACAAGTCAACGGCTACTGAAAATTTAAGAAAAAGAACAGCGCATAAAGTCGTCGCAATGAGGAATTGCCTTGCAGGGAGAGGCAGCTTGAGAGAATGATTGATTGATGGTTGATGAGTAATGCGTTGGTTTATGGAATCTTGATAAAGATAGTGAGTATCAAAACGAGGAGCAAAGAGTAAGGTTTGGGAGGTGTGTTTGAGTTTTGACTCCCTCTTTGGACTTAAATTGCTGTGCAGAAAAACGCTAGTTGACTTTTGGTGTTGCTGAAGTTTGACAATAGCTAGCTAGAATGTATACTTTCTAGGTGAGGAATTGAACAGGGATTCCTAGGTAGACCTCCATTCTAATATATGCTTATCAAACAGTCCCATCACTCATTACATATTTTGTACTCAATCTGTAAAGCAGCAGTCATTAAGCATTAATTATATGCATAAGATCTCTTTTCAATTATTTTACAACGTTTGTGAATCTTTCTGCTCTAGGCTTGTCAGCAGGTCACTAGGAATTGTAGTTGTAAAGCTTCCGAATATTGATAGGGGAGCTGCTGCTTTCATCCCCATCAAGCAACTCTTTTGCAATGATAAGATTAGCAGCTTCGGTGGGGTGATATGCATCCCAAAACACGTACTTGGATCGATCATTGCACACAGCTGAAGTACTTGCTTTTGTATTTCGGCTTTTGAAGCAAATGAATGGGGGAAAGTACCCACCGCAACATGGCTCATGAGCATTCTCAAACCCTATAAATGTCCAAACACATAAAAATTAATTAGGGAGCTAGAATTTGATAATTATGATTAAATTATTATACATGATTTTAATTTTTTTTATAAAATTAAAATTAAATAATAAAAGAAATAAAAATAACAACACTAACCATATTGATGATAATTAACAATGATCTTCATGAAAATATCATAAGAATTTGCGAATACAAAGATTGCTTCAGGTCCCATCTCTTGATTCAAACGATTCAAAAGCTCTTTTAATTTCTCATTATAGCCTTGGATCAATGCATTCACCTGAGCAGAGCATTTTCCACTTGGCAATAGATTGAATGCTCGAACAAAAGGTATGCAACCCAGTGGTCCAACCCCCACAACAAGCAACTTTCTAGCCCCCAACTCATGCAACCGCTGCATAAGTTATTGCATATTAGTAAATGTACATGATTTTATCAAGTGAATTCTTAGTTTCATAGCAGAACTATTTAAACAGTAAAAAAAAAGTTACAGTCCGAATAAATATTGAAATTATTTACTCATGATATCATTATTTCTATCGGCTTATCTTTGGGACTGATTGTTTTGGGAACAATACACATATGGCACTGCCCTTTCAGCAATGCTATTTTATCAAAGAGAGTTAATGCGATTTTCCCAATAAGTGGACAGGGCACACCCCGTATTCGACTCCCAAACTCTTAAGTAAAATTAATGATGGTGTCGAGAATTGTTCTTACCTTAAGTTGAATGGTCAAGTTGGAGATCATGGAATCTAGGAATATTGTTGTGGGGAAGAGTTTGTCATGTCCCAAAAATGGTATTGATGGTTGGACATAGTTCAATATATCGTTGGACCCAATTGTGAGAGAGAAGATTGCCTTCTTTAAGAATTCCCTGGTACGATTTTCACCCATCGCATTCACCATATAATTTCGATTTTGCTCGAAATACTTCACTTGCTCCCCAAGTGGAATTCTTCCAATCTGCATACAAGTGCTCTTATTGCAGAAACTTTTTTTTTTCTTTTTTACTTATAATTAAACAAACCTAATGTAGTACTCACAAAGAAAAACCCAGTTTCGTCCAATATTCCGGAAGCCCCAGAAGCATAATTGATTCCCCTAAGAATCGCCTCAGTCTGAGTGCTTGGGGCTAGGTAAGGTGGTGGAAACGATTTGGCTCCGAGAGCTTGATCTGTTTCATCCAAAAAAAAAAAATGATTTGAAGGTGAAAGAAAATGAAAATACAAAACGTAGCCTGCTTGAAACATCACTTTCAAGGATAAATGGTGGGCAAAACACAGCTCAGTGGTTTGATACTGTGATATTAATTTCATGTGCCCAACTTCCTTCTTTCTTCCCCTCCACCAAATAGCTGGCCTGGCATTAATGGCTTCTGAAGTTCTTTCAGCATTTCTTTTCATATTTCAACACTGCTTTTGACAAATTAAATTCCTATACAGGCTGAAGCCTAGGTACAGGTAGATAAAACTTAAAAAAGGAATTAATGTTTTTACTGAACCGCAGTACATTAATTCAACTATTCTAGTTTTGTTACTAGTCTCGTATCAATTCTAGCCAAAGGCTAGAGGCCGGAAGGCCGAACCTCGATACATTTCTAATACCACCGGTAATATCAGCTAAGCTAAAGTTGGTGTTGCCAGAGTACTTCAGTTGATTTTGCAAAGCCAAATTAGGTTTCATTAGGAAGGCGCAAAGCTTAGGTGATCGGCTTGTATACATTAGACGTACAGGGCTGGAGCCCTCCAAGCCAAGAACGAGATTTGGTAAACATATACAAGTCAGCCTGAACTGTAGTGTGCCTAGACGATAGGCTAATTAATGATTGAAGACAATCATTAATTTCTAATTCAATACCACTGTACCAGCATATCTTAATTGAAGATCTCAAAGTTAACCAGGAATATTACAAATTAAAGATTATGAAGTTGGCATTACCTACAATGTCAGCTATTGTTCGACCATTGGTAAATCTTCCGGTGGGTTGCCCACCCGAAGGCTTGAAGTCGATGCCATAAGGAGGGGAATCAGCCCTCGAGAGGGTGAACAGATAATCATTGTTTCCGGCATCAACCAAGGAGTCTCCAAACACAAAAGAGGTGAAAGAAAAACTCGGCACTACATGCGAGGAGAGAAGAATTAATATAATGAAGAAAACAGGATTTAGAATAGTCTTGAGGGTCTTCATTTTTTCTTTCAAGTACATTGTTATTTAATTTGCATGATTATATAAAATTGTAGCTTTGGCCAAAATATAGAATAGCCAATTTTGTACTTGCAGATTTTTTCATATATTGCTTAGGGAAGCACAGTTTGCAGTGTCCTTGAGAGCAGGTAAAATTTTGAACTGGTCATGTAGCTAGGAAGGATTTGGTCAATTATGTGGTCCAGGAGAAAAGTTCAACAGGAAAATAAGGTTGCCCATGAAAGAAAAAACATAACCTTACAAGCAATAATATTCAAAGGACTTGTTGAAGGGTTCAAAACAAGTTAAAAGTACCGTAGGTCTGAACACGCATCCTACCTTCAAACAAACCCTATATATATAACTTTTAGATCTAACTAGCCTAGATGTAGATGATATACAGATTGGTGGAAAGCTGTTTGCACCGTTACATTGTTGGGATTTCTTGAAGTCAAAATTCACCAATTTTTTACTTTATAATTTGTTTCTTAAACAATTTCTTTTATTGTGTTTCGTTTGTTCTGCAGTTTTCTTTTGTATATATCTGATTTAGTTTTCTAAAAGAAAAATTAAGATTGAATAAAATTACTTTTAATGAAACCGATCTATATGTTTAGGTTTACGCCTCAAACTGACTCAAATCTTTTAAGTTTTATCTTTAGATCATTCATCATTGAAGTATTTCTTATCAAAAAGGAAAACTTTTAAACATTTTGGGTATTTTGAGGTACACGAAAAAAAATCTTTAAACGTTTTGAACATTTTTAAGCATTTTTGAGTGGTTGTTGATATATGAAGAAAAACCTTTAAGTATTTTGAGTATTTTTTTCTAAGCAAGCATATTCGTTGATTATGTTGTTAAATGAAATATGGTGTATTTTTTAAAGTTGTTGATTTTGTTAAATGAAATTTAATAGTTTTGGTGGTTATTAGGCATTACATAACTGATTTGTAGGTATTGTGTAATTAATTTTTAGACATTGTGTGACTGATTTTTAGATATTACGTGATTGATTGATATAACATTACTTAAGTAGTTCGTAGGTATTGCGTTACTGGTTAGTAAGGTATTGCGTGAATGATTAGAAATGCATTATGTGACTAGTTAGAAAGGTATTTTGTGACTTAGGTATTACCTAAAAATTAGTCATGTAATGTCTAAAACTCAGTTATACAATGCCTAAAATCAGTTACACAATATCTAAAAACTAGAGAAACAATGATTAAGTCACGTAATGCATAAAAATCAATCTCACAATACCCAAAAATTAATGACACAATACTAAAAAATCAGTAATACAATACCTAATAACTAATTGATTTGCCTGCTCACAGTCAAGTTTAAATTGTCAAAGTCATACAGTGTTTAATTTACAGATATATTTAATCAATTTCAACCCTTTAACTTCGAAAATCTATGAATAAACTAATAAACCCAAAAATCTAAAACACATATCTTGATGTCATCTCTGCTCTTTGAAATAGCGAGAAAGTGTTGAATGACAAGATAGATAGTATTTAATAAGAAAGAGAAATCGAGATTTAATTTTGAAATTTTTGTCTAGATAGTGAGATAAAGAAAACTGAAATCATTTTAATTTGTTTGAAATTGTTTAAAATGCATTATTGTCAAGTCATGTCAAAAATTGATTAAAAATAAATAAAATTATAATGAAAGATATTTTTAAATTAGATTTATGAAAAGGATTATTTCTTATAATTTTCTATAAGATATTTATTCTTATACGATTAACAGTCCTATGGTCCGAATTGCCAATATCTTTTTGTTACAAGCATATATAGCATTATTTCACTCTTACTAATGAAAGTGCAGAATCCCAATATTATTGTCAGTATTTCGGTCCTCACAATTTATTTTAACTTCACTTAAAATCAAATATATATTACATATCATATTCATAAAAAAATCAATATAAAATTAGACCAAACTTACATAGGATAATATTAGAATTTGAGACTTAGAGATTTTCAAATTTTTTCCTTTCCATTAAACAAAACCTCATGGACACTAGTTTTGACAATTAATGTAAAGCATCATCACACAAAGATTGGGTATTTTATCAACATTTAAGCATTCAAATCTTGCAGGACCCCCTTATTTACACCTTCATCTAATAGGCTTGATACTTTAGATTTTAAACAAAAAGAATATACACCTCAATGCTGTCCAATTGAATAAACAGAATAATTAACCACTATCTTCTAAACAACATATATAATACCAGGAGTTTCGTATATCCCTTTTATTATAGTGCTATGCAGGTCCATTTATGATGAATTATGGTCCTAGCTAGAAGCAATTTTTTTTTTTTTTTGAAAAGCATAGGTACGCTTAATTAATTCTGTCAGAACTAGAAAGTCTAGGTATATATATGGCAAGAGGCGTGTTTGTATTTTGTTCACAGCTTTTGGGGTCTGGAATCCACATAGCAAGAGTTTATCTTATTATATTGTCTTCGACAAAGGCTAATTAATATCCTGACAAGGTATTAAGTATAATGTAGTGTCTACTATATATTGTCTTTGACAAGTTAACACCTGAATCTCATAGTCAAACTCATTTTTAGAGAATTGATAAACCTTTTTGTTACATCTCTATTTTCTTTGGCCGGAGACTTTCTTGAATTATTACCTGTCAAGATGCACTAAAATATTTTTTTTAATTTCATTTAAAGTGAGCAATTCTCTATTGATTATTTATTTACTTTCAAATGTTTCATGTTGTATCTAATATCCACCATTTTTTAAGTATCTTTGATTAAGATAATTTTTGATGAATTTCAAAGTATAAGGTAACTTGATAATTTTAAGTTTAAAGATCATTTAAAAAACTGTCATATAAGAATTTATTTACCAAATGAAATTTTTATGTGAACTTATTCATGTAACAAGCATCCACATATTAATTCAAGTCGCATGTGAGGAATATAATTATGTGTCTGTTTAGCAATATTTATTTCTTGATAAAATTTAATTAAGAATAATACTTTGATGCACTAAGATATCATAACTATAATTTTCAAAAAAAAAAAAGTATATCATAATTATAACACTTTATAATTTTACTTTTAAAAAAAAAAAAAACACGTTATAATTCCTTTTGCAAAACATAAAACATTTCATGAACTTTATATCATCTTGCAAATATCAATGATTTTATAAAAATAAGAAAATACCTTTTATTAATTACAAATACGTACTTAAAATAATATAATATATTTCTTTATACATCTAATCGACTGGCTTATAAAGCATACGTTGTTCTATCAACAAGATCATCTATTAGCCAGTGAAATCCGCAGGAAATTGTTGATAATGCCCATTTCCATGTCAGCATCAATATCATAATCATTTTAGGCCCATAGGAAGACAAGCAAGATAACATCAACCATATTTTAGATGAACATGAAATTAAAGGTTCCGAACCTATAACTCACCACGAATAGAGGCTCATTAAATCTGCAGATTGCTGTTCTTGAAACATCATAATCACAAGAAGTGATATCTCGGAAAACCGAATTAGTTTGGTAAAGCAAATTGCAAAACAATGACCGGGTAATAAGTTGATTAAACCAATTAAAAGTGAAAGGCGTTCGGAAAGATGCAACAGATATGACAGTGCTATTTTCTTAATTTCGTTGCATGTATCGCACCTTTGCCGCCCTAATGCAACAGTAATCAATGATACTATGTGACTAATAATTTAGCGATTACAACCTTATTCTACTAAGAATTTTCCTCCTGGTTGTTAACCTTGTTCGAAAGTTAATTAATGACTTCACTTTTGGTATGTAATGTGTTTGGCAAGAGCATGGGAACGTATCGTGGACGAATAGATATCATAAGCAGTTTATGTTGAAATCCTTTTGAATTAATTTGGTCCCGAGTAACACGATACTATACAAGAGTTTCCTTGAAAGTGCGTGCAGCACGCTCGGTGGAAAATTTCTGCCTGTCTCTATTTCTCGCATGGACACACTACATGTTTTTCGCGATTTGGCATAGGGGAGTTAATAACTTGGTTAAGAGGAAGCATTGATCCTCATAAATATTACGCGCGCGATTACCAATTATATATTCTTCCTTGCTGGCATTACTTTAAGTAAATTAAGCTTATCAAAATTAGACTGGAGCAACAATCCAACCGAATAAAATGTAATTTGAATAAAATGCTTCAGTTCAAGTACTTCATTTTGATTCTATTGGTCTAAAAAGTTTGATCCAATTGGTTTATTTGGTCGATTTTCGATCTTAAAATTTTTGAACTAAACCAATCAAAAGACCAAACTAATATATTTATATATATATTTTATATATTTTTTAAATTTATATAAAATTATATTTTTGTATTACTAAGTTAATGATATACAATGGTTAATTATCTTGTATTAGATGGTTTTATTTTGTAGATATTAATTTTATTATGTTGAATCTTGCATGTTAAAATATAGATAGTAAAACTTTTGAATGTTAACTTGATGGCTTACGAGAAAAGATATAATTATGTGAGTGAAATGACAAATATTATATTTTTTTATATTTAGATTATTTGTAATTTCATAATTAAGGATGAAGTTTATAAATTTTAATATTTGTAATTTACGAAAAACAAAAATAACAAAATTTCAAATCTTTTGATCCAAAACTAAACCGATCGAACTATTTCAATATTTGGTCAATTTGATCATTCTTTAAATTTAATCAATTCTAATTGATTTTCTAAAAATATTTAATATATTTGATTTTTAATTATGACAAACCAAACTAAACGAATCCACCGATTGCTGACCCCAAGAGCAAAGGAAGAAGACGCAATTAACTTAACATTAATAAGCCCCAAAGAAAGACGGTGGTGAGTGTCACTACCAAAGGGAATATGAAAGTCATGTGGAGAAGAAAGCAAGCAATAAATACAAGAGGCTTTTGGACAAAAGAAAGCTGTTCATTTTGAAATAAAAAATAATAGTTACATTAATGATTCGCTTAAGCCTCCAGAACAAGGGATGAGTTGTGACATTGTGGATGAGAAAGAAGATAAGAGGTGACCTATAATTGAATCTCATGGTGGCAAGAAAGTGATTTTGTGCCCCTAGTTCTTTTATCTTTTCCTAATTCTTAACCCCTGGCTTTGAGAAAAAGGGAAGAAAAACACGTATATCTAATATAAAAAAATAAATTTATTTGAGGAGGTATGGGAAGAAAGCTTAATTTTAGGCTGAATATTTGGCTGAGGAGAAGAATTGTAACAACTCTTTCTTCCCCTGTAGGTTCAACCACCACCTACCCCTTTTTTTCCTTGGCCAACAAACGATGTTAAATGAAACAATGAATTCATTTATCCGCACCTGTTAATTTGTATCATGCTCTCTCTCTCTCTCTCTCCCATTAAGCTTTATGAGAAGCTTCCCACACGCTTCCATTTCATGACCAAAAAATTTGGGTATCAGGGTAGAGTTCAAGAAGGTCGCATATGGTGGAATAGTTCCGTCACCCATTTTCAGAGAACTTATTGTAGTACCTATATACCCCAATAAATATATATGTATATATATATATATATTCCACCGTTGGCTTTCTATTTATGTTAGTGTAGGATTTACATATTATGAGAGAACAGAGAGGAGGGATGAGATAGTTTTAGGCTGAGGTGCCGTCAATTGTTTCACAGTCATTTTCAAGTCTAAAAAGCCGAAGCACCTTACATTGTCCTTGTAACTCCTCCTCTCTGTCTCTCTCTTGGTCTCTTTTAACTCTTTCTCCTTGGAGTGTAATCAGCTATTGAGGCAGGGTTGGGAAGAGGGGTTCTCTCAAATGGATGTAATGTGCAAAATCAGATCGGTCTTAACATTAATAGGAGGAGTTCTGAATAAGGCTGTGAGCTTCATTGTCTTCTGTATTCTTGACCTTGTTGATTTCATTCTATGCTTTGTTTACAAAGTGATTGACTTCTGCATTGAAGCTGAATGGAAGCCTTGTTACTGCTCCTCTGCTAAAGAAGCCATCACTGGCAGCGGCAAGATCTTAGTCTCGGAACAGGGCGAATCCAAGATTGTTTGCCTCACTCCAAGCAAGTTACAGCTGGAGGACATTTCAGATACCCTCTATTCACGTCCTTCTCTTGTGACCGAGGTCTCAAAGCTGACCGTCAATGAGCTGAAGAAGCTCAAATTGGATGGCACCATCATACAATCTTGCGAGAAGATCAAGAAAGGAACAGTGCGATCAACGTTCACCATTAACTCTACCATTGTGGAAATGCTTCAGGGCAAGATGGTTGGGCAGCAATTGCATCCCATTCCTAGATGGTCTGATTGCGATTGTAAACTCTGTAATTCTTGGACCTCTTCTAGCAAAGACACCCTTTTTGTCAAAGCTCAGGGACCAAAAGGTAAATGGAGTTCTACCAAGTATTAGCCAAAAATATGATTACATAACTATCATCATATTCATATTAACCTTTCATTTATTACATTCAGTTTTTGAAGCTTGCTATTGGATTTGTGATGTCAGATAAAGCACGAGAAGATGTGTTATTCATTCATGGCTTCATTTCATCATCAGCATTTTGGACTGAAACTTTATTCCCCAACTTTTCAAGCACGGCTAAATCAACTTATCGGTTGTTGGCAGTTGATCTACTGGGTTTTGGAAGAAGTCCTAAGCCCACAGACTCCCTTTACACCTTAAGAGAGCATGTGGACATGATTGAAAAGTCCGTGCTTGAAGCATACAAAGTTAAATCTTTCCACATTG
Organism: Theobroma cacao; assembly: GCF_000208745.1. NCBI lineage: Eukaryota > Viridiplantae > Streptophyta > Magnoliopsida > Malvales > Malvaceae > Theobroma > Theobroma cacao. Next base: position 30,964,757 of record NC_030852.1, read on the forward strand.
TGGCTCATTCCTTAGGCTGCATCTTAGCCCTTGCTATAGCTGTAAAACACCCTGGATCTGTCAAGTCCCTCACCTTACTTGCACCGGTAATTTTTTTTTTTACCAATCTTCCTTTCTTAGACAAGAACTTTTTTCATTGCAGCCAAGAATTAGTCTAACAAGTTATAAATGCATGAATATGGCAGCCATATTATCCAGTGCCGAAGGGTGAACCACCAACACAATATGTTATGCGAAAAGTAGCACCCCGACGAGTGTGGCCGGTGATGGCTTTTTGTGCATCCATTGGTTGCTGGTACGAGCACATCACCCGGACGGTTTGCCTGGTCATATGCAAGAACCACCGGCTGTGGGAATTTCTCACCAAACTTATCACCAGAAACAGGTAATAATTTCGTCAATCCTAATTTTTACACCTCCTCATCAAGTCGTGTCTACCCAAACAACCTTAACTATAATCCCATACACTAAACCATGTAATTGTGGTCTTTCACTGTCCGAGTTTCACAATCAGCTTCTTTTTGGGCTCTCTTTTGTGTTTGTAAATATATACCAAAACTACTAATCAATCTAGTTTTGCACGTTCCGATAATTATTGTACTCTAGAGTGACCTTTTATAGGTTGTTTGCCTGAGATAACCAACTTTATTATTCCCCTTAACTTTTTTTTTTTTTGAGCAAATTATTCCCCTCAACTTCATTACATAGTAGTTATGTAGGTCTATGCCCTTGAAACATTCCATAATTCAAATTCAAGCTCTTTGTTTCAACCAAAACATTAAAATTACAATGATCACTCGTAATTTTTCATCCACCCAACCACATTTATCCCTGCACAGCTACCCCTATCGGGTGGAGAACTATCTAATGAATGCAAATACCTGATGTATATATACCTCACCGTCCAAAATACAAATTAAGGTGAAAGAGGCTTGTCTATTTCAGCCTTGTACTTACATTTGTCCCCTGCAAATCTTTCGAGTGGTCTCAAAATGCAGGGAGGGAGAAAAATTTTAGTAGCAACAGATCAATTGTCCTATTCCCGTACCAATTGAATATATATATATATATATATATATATATATATATATAGTGTTATAGCAATAGAATTTTCCTATTTCTATACCACTTGAAGGCCCTCCTAGTCAATTTGTTAAATCAAAATTATTTTCTAAATACAAGACCAAGCTACGTTTATTTTTTTTTCAAACTTTTGAGCCAAAAATTAGTAAATGTAAAAGAAGTTGTAATAAGATGCCTTCCTCCTCCCTCTAAATGTATGCATTAATTATCAATTATTTAAAAGAAAAAATGATCCTGTCCTACATTTAAAGAGAGGAAAAAATTATGAAATCAGAGAGAAAATTAAAAGATATTAGTATTTAAGCATTTAACTGAATAATTGATATACAAATCCCTTTCTCTTATTCAAAGAATTAGATTTTAATTTTTTGAAAATAAAAAAAAATAAAATCTTTAAAGCAACCAACGAATGGTATTTAAAGCATGGGTTAATTGGTATTTACATTTCAAAAAAAAAATTGGTATTTAAACTTTGTCGGTCAATGGCTGGGTGAACGCAAGTCAAATGTAGTTCAGAATGAAGTCCCAACTGATGGAGACAGACGATTAATGCAAGAAATGAATTTGGTTTTCTGCATTTATTACGTCCTGCTGTCCTCTCTGGACACCCGTTCATTTATACTATGCTTCTTGACGCTGACATTCATCTACCAAAGTCGCTTGAATTTTAATGCAATTTTATCTATAAATTTTTTTTGTCATTTTTCCAGGATCAGGACTTTTTTGCTTGAAGGTTTCTTCTGCCACACCCATAACGCAGCCTGGCATACTCTTCACAACATTATTTGTGGCACCGCCAGCAAGCTCGACCGCTATCTGGACGCCGTCCGCGACCGGGTAAAATGCGACGTTACCATATTCCACGGCAAAGACGACGAAGTAATCCCGCTGGAATGTAGCTACGATGTTCAAAGAAGAATCCCTCGTGCTCGAGTTAAGGCTGTCGAAAACAAAGATCACATTACAATCGTTGTGGGTAGACAAGAGGCGTTTGCCAGGGAGCTTGAGGAGATTTGGAAGCGATCAAGCAGTGATTAAGTCCTTTAATTACACTCTTCTTTTCTGGGCCAAATTATAATTAATAGCAGAAAAATAACAGTGTGAAATCTGCATGTCGAATTGTGAAGTGGGTAAATATGACATTAGATTCCGATTGCGAGGTTTTCTGTTTAATTCCTCAAAAGATCTGTCAAAGTCAATATTTTAGGCCATGTGAGATCGTTTACCTCTTATTCGATCGGGTTGTGAAATGCGTAATTAATTGTAATCATATGAATTTTTATAAGAAACACAAGTGTCATAGTAAACATCTGCCAATTAAATACGTCCTTTTCTTTATTATTATCTTATAAATTAATCTCTTCAGATTTCATATTGTTAAAATGATAAGTAAAATTTGTTTTTGAGTTTTCAATTATCATCAACTATTAAACTTTGGATACATTGAGTACTTCTTCGATCAATATCAAACAATAAATTCAACATTTAACAATAATAGTAATATATGTGTGTATATATGGAGGAAAGTTTGAAATACATAATAATACTTAATTTTCTTTTATCCCGAGTTATATCTTTAAATTTTAATTTTCAAGATTCAAATTTCATATTTATTTTAAAATCCCATATCATGATCTTTTTAATTTTTATTTAATGTATTATCAATATAAAATTTATATATTATCAATTCATCATGTCTTCACATCGTAATAAAATTAATATTTACAAACAGAGATTTAATTTTTTTTAAAAAAATTGAGTTGCAATTCTTTAAAAATATATATTAACACCAATAACATAATAAATATAAACTCTTATTAATAAAACATATCCCTAAAAACAAATTAATGTGCATTGCCAGCCCATGTGGTTGAACTAATGAGGCAATAAATCCGTGTCGCGTTAGGCTACTGAACTTCAGTAGAATTTATAGTGGTACTATGATAATCAATAAATGTAAATTAATCTTCCTGACCAAAATAGTTATACTATTTCTTCAAACTGCGTCAGTATATTGGTTCCGTACAGGATAGATCTTATCAGTTTGGGGAGACTTTTCCTCCTCAATCAAGAAACCTTAACACCGTTTGATGGAAAAGAAACACAAATTAGATGCAATATTAATGGTTGGTCATGGACCGAATTTAAAATATTCTAAAATTGGGAAAATAAAACAACGAGTGCAGTAAGTCAAAAACATTAACTATTTATTGGAATAGCACAGAGCAAACGTGGGGTCGTGTCGTGTCCGACTGCACAATCACAAGATTGTCGGCTTTCCAACTTCCTTACCCATGGTGCAACTCTCCTATACTCCACAGTGCTCTTGGCCTATCAGTTATTCATATTGACTTCCCTGTAGTTGCTGTTTGATCATTGATGGCTTGCTGCCTTGGCTGTAACCAGTAAAGGTTTAGTAGAATACCTCACCTAGCCTATAATCTTTCGATGGAGACCCAAAAAATAAATATTAAACAGAAAAAAAAATGTTATTAATGGAGATATATCTCCCAAGATTTTTGTTAATAATAATTCTCTTGCTGAACTCTATATTTCAGATCCGAGCAAAGCAACAGTTTTACGAGCCTGCAACAGTTCAAGTAAAAATTGAAAACCTTAAATTAGTCCAATATCGAGTCAGAGCACAAAACACAGGCTTTCTTGAACTCAAATCAACCTCCAATAATTAAATAATTGATTGATCCAAGTAGTAATTTTTGTCTTGTTAACAAGCTAGATACTATTCCGAAAAATACATTGCTAACTTTTCTCACCGCTTGTGCGAAAATTCAATGTTCTCATCAAAGTTTTGATGATTTCCAATTCTTAACCAAGTTTTTGTTATATATATATATATATATATATGTGTGTGTGTGTGTTTCTTTTGTACAACATATTCGAAGGAGTGAAGGTTTTGTGTGAAGAAATTTCCTGAATTGGTTAGGGCTGACTACCTACTTTGACAGTGGCGTTGTTCTAAAGAACCAGTGCACTCCTTTTTTTTTTTTTTTGCACAAAACGGGCTGCAGAGTGGTTTACTGTTGGCTAACTTAGAAATTTTGGTAGATTAACGGATTAAATCTGGGTTTTGTCCACACGCCTTGTGCTCGTGTAGGTTGGTGAAAGAAACAACCTAACAATTGCTAGCTGTAAGATTTTAGCTAATCAGAGAGCATCCCCTTCATTTCCTTTTCTTTTTTTTGCTGTTAGAAATTATAAGATTATTCCTAGTTTTTCATTGATTATTACAAGCTTTTGCCAAAAATTTCTTTGGACATTAATTCAAGTCTTCTTCACCATAGTTATTATGGGTACTCATACTGGTTGTTGACAGTAATTAACCCTGGTTGTTGAGTACTAAATTTGTGGTTTATAGTGGGAATTAATTGAACAGGTAAACGGGCTATAAAGAAATACATCTATCCTCAGAAGTCAAGGATTTATATTTGTGTAATAATAGATGCATTCCCAAAAGAAAAGACGAAGGCCCAACCAACTAGCTAGCTTGGGTTCCAGAGGCCCATTATTACAAAAAAATTTTAAATTGAAAATTGAGTCTAAGCCAGAAGTGGCACAGATAGGCCCATCTTGGACCAAAAGGGTAGAAAGCGAAATTGAAAATTAATTATATCAACTAGTAGTTGAATTTGATGAGCTTAAACTTATTTAACTAGCCTGAACTAGAACTGATTAATATCAATTCCCTTACACCCTTTTTAGTTGGTCTCTTCCATATGCCAACTATTCCGTAGTTGAAAACACTAAAGAGATGGAATTGAAAGCTGGTAAAAGCAGGCAGGAGAAAAAAAAACGAATGGCATCAGTATCCCTCATCTCTGCTGGATTGTCACATGCCAAAATGGGTTGAGAGATGATCAAGTGCTCTAAATCACACAATAAAAGATGGAAGGAATGACTGTTGATAACAATAAAGATAGCATGCATGGTAGGATAATCAGAAAGTCTACCTTCGATATGCAACCTAAACCCTAGCAATGCAATATATGCGTTGAGCTACAGAAAATCAAATGCGAACAAGATGCCTCTTTCTACCAACACCCTTTCCATTATTTGTTAAAGCAATAATAGTAGAAGAGAGACTTTGACAGATTAAGACCTCTTAATCAATATAAACTATAAAAACGCTCAGAGAAATTCTGTGGTACTAATCAATCTAGATTGGAAACGTATCCTACTGCCTAGCGCACTGTCTCATTCTTTACATAAGCTAGTGCAAAAGTAAAATATTGTCAAAGTTTGATCCTGTCTACAAAAGTAAAACATAAGCAGTGTTGCCCGCGCGTTGCTATGATTTTTTAAAATATTTATATAATAAAAAATAAAATATCGGTGGATTTTTTAAAAGGAAATATTAATGGTGGAGTTAGCCATAAATAATGGATGTTTTGTTAACTATTTTTAAGCAAATATCGTTGTATAATGAAATTTAGAGTTAATATAAAATGTCATATAAATAAATAAATTGTTTCTAAAATAAAAACATATAGATAAATTGATTGTTGTCATTGGACTACTACTATTAGTTTTCGTATGTTACATAAAAAATACGAAATATTATTATCAATTTGGCATTGCATCATTTAAATTGTTAAATATTATTCATGGTACTTTCTAAAATCAAATAATAGTAATTATGGTCTATACTTTTGAAATTCAATTGTCCAAACTTATAATGTAGTTAAAATCATTTATGTATATATAGTATACACTGCATAATGATTGAATCAAATTATTAGGTATACTCTAATGTTTACACTGTCTGTTCTAGGTACGTTAATATCACATTATTTAGCGTCATGAGATGATATTGATATTTGATATAATTTTTTTTAACAAATTGAGCTATAAAGGACATAAAAAAAAAAGAAAAGAAAAAAGACATTGCCATGGGAAAATTTTGCTTTATTGAATAATTATAATTTTGTGTCAATAAAAGAATAAAATATTTGCACCAATTAACCGATTTGTTTCCAGGACAGGGCATTCAGTCTGGCCCATAAAGAAGTAACTCCCTCATTCGGAAAGGCGTGAATTATTTGGCACAAGAATAAAGAAATAAATAGAGACAACACACCTGCGACAAAAACTTAATTACTCCTATAAAAGTGAAATTGGGCACGTGCGAATAGTGTCTAATATTCCGTTTTACTAGTGTACATTATTAAGTATGGTAAATTAGGCATTTGTTTTTTTAAGTAAACTTTATGATCTCCATCTTTTGTTATATTAATTTTCGTCATAGGTCATTATATTGTTTGTTATTAATTAATATTCTGTAAATATATTTTTTCAATTATAATTTTGTTAATAAGTTTTGCTTTCATAGAGAGTTACATTATTAATATTATCCATTAAAATTATCAAAATATTTTTAATTTAAATTAGTAAATCTAATTATTTACGTTTAAGAGTAATTTTACAATTTTATTAAACAGAACTAATAGTTTAATGTCTTCTGAGAACAAAAAATATGCACAGGATACTAATTGATAAAAATGATATTTCTAAAATATTATTGAAAAAAAACTATAAATATAATGTAAAAATTTAAAATTACAAAAATGTAAATAGATTTATTTTTTAAAAAAATATAAAATAGATATTTAAAGTTAAAATTAATCAGCAATATTTAATAATTAAAAATGCTTATTTTCAAAGATCAAGGGCAGGATAGTGGAGTAAACTAAAAGGCTTGCTGTACTGGCCAGGTAATTGATCGATTCTACTAATTGTGTACTTTAAGTGTGCATCACAAAAATACCAATATATATTTTATGTTTTAATTGTAATATGCACCGAAATATACTAAGACCTAAGAACATATATATATCAAATGCTTCATCGCTTCTTGGTGCACACTCCAGGGACATGTCGCAAAGAATATTGATACAAAAAGAGAACAAAACCAAGACTAATGCATTCACTTAAAAGCAAAAAATGAACAGGAAAGAAGGAAAAGAAGAGTAACAAGGAGTAATGTTACATTTATGTGGCTTCATGATAATCCATACAAAGAAAGAAAAACAAAGGACTGCGTCACAAGTCAAAATCCTACAATGAGCTGCTAGCTAGTTCAATCTGCATCTCTGAAGGATAGCAGTCTTCAGCACCTCCTCGCTTATCAATCCAGTAGGAACTCTGACAACAGCATCTTGACGCCCCAGCTCCTTCACGTTTGATATGCTGGCATGATGAACATGAAGCTCTAGGTCTCTGAGAGCATCCATCGATCTTGCAGCTGGGTAATTGACATCTGGACATTGAACTCGGATCATGGTTTCTGATCCTACATTCTTGACATCAACTTCCATTGTCTTGGGCTCATGATTAGGAGATGGGCTTGTACTTTTAAATGTAGTTGTTTTGCTTTGATTATCAATAACATTGATCACATTCAACTTGGTCTTTTGAGATTTTACTCGGAGTTTAGCCTCCAGTTGATCAACCTTGGATTTGAGCTCCTTGACATAAGCTACTGCATCTGAGAGCAAAGATGCTTTGTCCATCTTGGACACGTTAGGAACCACAGATCGAAGTGCATAGAAACGATGATTCAGTCTCTCACGGCTTATTAGGGTGTGATATATATATTTTTAATCAAGTATAATTTTGGTAGAAAAAGAATACATACATTTACTTCTACGGTAAATGACAAAGTGCACCGTAATTATTTTTTAAAATTCATGTGATACTAAAATATTTAAAGTCTTACTTGTGCATAAATATATTAAGAAAAATAAAAAAAATGAAAATGATGAAAAGAAAAAGAATTATATATAAAAAAATATTAGGTTTGAACTTGATAAAATTGTTTGCGCGTGGGTGGAATTGAAATTGCTTCCTTCAACCGGTTACGTAGGTCACGCATTGTACCATTGAAATCGTGTGCCTGTCGTCTTGAAAAATTCAATGGTTTTCCAAAGAGCTATTCGGACCTGCAAAAATATAGAAAGAGAAAAAGAGAGCAGCAGGCAAATTAATTCTAGAATTAAAACAAAAAGCTCAATATTTATCAATTTTAACGAACAGCATAAACCAGCCAAAATAAAAGCATGGCATAATAGTTTATGCTTAGAGCAGCAAGTAAAGCTAATTTGGACAATGCTCCGTGGAGCTCTACAGACTCCTAATTTTATAAAGGTATAATGTTTCGAAAACTCTTAAAATTATTTAATAAAATTTAAATAAGATTTTATTCTCTGTTGCATTTAATAAAGTTTATATATTTTTATTTTAAATCAAACAAATTTTAATTATTAATTAATAATTAATTATTATTAGTCAAAATACTCTTATTATGCTTTTCACAAAAAAAAAAACTCCCTATTCTCTTTATATTCACATTCATTGATGTGACATTAATATAGAAGATGAAAATGTCAAGTTAACTAACAACATTTAGTTATAAGTGTTTACTTGTTTGAAAATAGAAATATAAGAATTTGAGTTATAAGAGCTTATTTGCTCGAAAATAAAAATATAAAAATTTGATTCAATATAATAAAAAATAAAATTTATTTAAAATTTTTAAATAATTTATTTTTTTAAAATATACCTTCTACAAATCATTTGAATCATTTTGCAAATGTAAAATGATTGATATTACGACTTTAAAAAATGGTTGATTTTACAAATTGTGAAAGCTCTCAATGATTATAATGAGTAGGAGGATTTCTGAAAAAGATATGGTCGAGATATCTATCAAATCCCTATATTCATGTATTTTGTTCAATTTAGTCTTTATATTCAAAATCGAAATAATTTAATCTCTTAATTCAAAAATTGCTTAAATTTAGTCCTTCTTTCTAACGATATCCAATTTTACCGTTAAAGGAGATGACGTTAGCGTTGACATAACACATTTTGCTGACATGGTATGCCACGTGGCATTGATATGATGATATGGCAATGCTGACATGTTAGTGACACGTGACAAATCAAAAAAAATTTAAAAAAATTTGTGTCACGTCATAAGGACTAAATTGAATAAAAATATATAGTAAAAGGATAAAATTGAACAAAATTGAGATGTTGAGAGACTAAATTAAAAAATATATTTAAAAAATACAAATCTTTAAGTAGATTATAGATATACTTATTAATAAGTCAAATATTTAAGTGTAAAAGATTTATGACATTAAAAAATATATATAAATATTTTCTTTCTCGATTTTTTGATTCTAGAATATTTATATTACTTTATTTTTTTTATAAAAATTAAGTTTGAATTCTCTTTCTATATAAAATAATTCAAAAAATTTATATTTAAAGTCAAATTTAGATAAATAACTTCCGTTATGTTGGCATAAAATAATATAAAAATATTAAGTAAATTTTTTTTATTTATAATAATATAAAATTTTAAAATTTATTTGACTTAATTTTTAACTTGAGCTGAAGTCAAATTGGCAAAATAGATTGATTTAATTTTTATTTCAATATAATGCAAGTTATTCATCTAAATTTGGCTTTAGATATGAAAATTTTTTTGAATTTTTTTTTATAGAAGGAGAATTTAAATTTAATTTTTGAAAAGAAGATAAATTAATATACATATTCTAGAATCCAACAATTAAATAAGAAAATATTTATTTATATTTTTTAACATCAAAAATCTTTTACACTTAAATATTTGACTATTAATAAGTATATCTATCGTCTACTTAAAGATTTGTATTTTTTTTAAAAAATTCAATTTAGTTTCTCAACATCTTAATTATGTTCAATTTAATCCATATATTATATATTTTTATTCAATTTAATCTTTATGACGTGATACAAAATTTTTTTGATCTACTACGTGACACTAATACGTCAACATGTCAGTGACACGTCAACATTGCCACATCATCATATTAATGCCATGTGACGTTGTCACGTTATCATGTCGGTGTCACATGACATGTCACATTATCATGTTGTTGCCACGTTAGTGTCACATCAAAATTGATGTTATTTCTTTTAATAGCAAAATTAGATGTTATTAGGGAAAGAACTAAATTGAAACAAATCTCAAAATTAAGGAACTAAATTGCTTCAATTTTAAGTATAGAGATTAAATAGAACAAAATGCATAAATATAGAGACCAAATAAATAAATAATTATTTAAATTTTTTAAAATAATTTATTTTTAAAAAAAATAATATACCTTTTACATATCATTGTAATCATTTTGCAAATGTAAAATGATTGATATTACGACTTTAAAAAATGTTTGATATTACAAATTGTGAAAGCTCTCCATGACTATAATGAGGAGGAGGATTTCTAAAAAAGATGTAGTTACATATATATTGGTATAAAACATAACAAATTGTTAAAATAAAAAAAAATTGGTCATTTATCCCAATTCATCCTAATTTATTATTCAAATAAAAATTATGACAAATGTATTTGCTGCAACTAGTGATGGAGGCAAAATGATGGCAGTTGTCATTTCTCAATTTTTTAATTTTTATATGTATAAAATTTCATATATATAAATCATGACCTTTAAATAATGACTTTTTAACTACCTTTCATGTAAAATTTTAAATTGGTTAATAATTGTAACAATTAATTGATAATTTCAAATCATAAAGCAAAATATTTAATGGTCTGACCCTAAACCCGTGCGTGAAGCTTTAAACAATTACAGCAAGGCTGTGGTGATTTTCTTCTTTTATCAAATGTCTACCCGAACGATTGGTTTAAGATTAAGGGTCTATTTGGTAATTGAAAAATGAAAAACTGAAGGAAAATTTTTTTCTCTGTAAAATATTTTATAAGAGAATTTAATATTTTCTGTTATTTGGATAAATTGTCGAAAACATTTTTTATTATTTGGATCATTTTATAAAAAATATTTTCTATCATGGTAGAGTTATTAAGGTATTAAAATAATAAATAGGAGTTGATTATAAAACAATATTGATATTTGATTTTTGCTAATTTAGAATCAAAATTAAGAATGAAAATGAAAATGGACAAAATCAATAATGATATTTTTAAAAATTTAACCACATATCTATAATGAAAATAAACTCTAATTTTTAAAAAATCTTCCATCTTATCACTTTTTATTATAACTATAAAGATATAAATATTCATCAATTGTGTAAGATATTCAAAACCTATTCTTATAAATATGTATTTATTAAATGATGATCTTTGAAATATTTTTATTATAATTATTAGTAAGATTTAAACCTATTATAAATGTGTATTCATCAAATAATGATCATTAAAAATATTTTTTATTATAATTATTAGTAAGATTTATTCCATTTATAAATAAAAAATTTAATTGTATTGAATGGTTTCATTAAAAATATTTTTTTTAATTTTAATTGTGTTGTATAATTTAAATATTAATATTTAAAATTAATTTTTTTAAAGTTAAATATTAATATTTTATTTTTTTAATATTTTAAGTTAAATAGTAATATTTATCAAACTTATACTCATAAACTTAGTATAAAAGTGTTTTTGTTGTTCTTTGGAAAATGCCTCACGTCTTTCAAGAACGTAAAACATTTTTTGTGATTAACTCTATTGACTTATAAAATATTTTATATTTGACATTAATTTTTTGTTTTTTAAATAAGTATAAATTTTAAAAATATTTTTTTAAAAATATTTTACTATAAAACAAATGAACCCTAATGTAAGGTAAGACGTCATTTTCTAAAAACGATGGATCTCAAATAACTTGTTCTCTTAATAGAAACCACTCATCCAATAAATGTCAAGCTGTTCCCTCCAAATTTCTCTATAAGCCAAAATCATTGGTAATTGGGCCTTTTCTTTTCTTTAAGGTGACGTGTTGGCATTTAGTACTTTATAATGCAATGTAATTACAGGTAATGTGATTGCAAGTAATGTAATTGCAAGCAACGTGATTGCAGATAAAATAATATTACAATGTTTAGTATACAAACAAAATAATGATTAAAATATAAGGAAGATAACATTGCAGCATTTGGTTTACAAGTATTTTGCTGAAAATGTAATGTTAATTTTCAAAATTACCCATATTTATTAAAATATAAGTTTAATATAATTGTATTTTTTATTATTAATTTTTATATAATGTCATCTCTTAAATATAGTTTTAATATCATATATTTTATTTTTATTTTTATTATAATATTATATATTTTATTTTCATTTTTAATATAATTTTTTATATTATATATTTTATTTTAATTTCTTTTAGCTATATTATATAAATTTTAATTTCTTATATTTTATTTTATTTTATTTTTTAATTCTTATATTATATATTTTATTGTAATGTTTTTTATTTTAATTATAACATTACAAAATGGTTTTAACAAAGTAATAAAGTTGAAGGATAAAAATATATTTAATAACATTGCAGAGTGCAATGTAACGTAATTGCATTGGTTTTGAATTACAATCACATTATATCCCTTGACTATAATATGATTACATTGCAATATGATTGCATTAGTTTTGGATTGTAATCACATTACATCATTTGATTGTAATGTGATTGCATTGTAATCTTACATTATTGTGGTATGTTGCAAAACAAACGCTGTAATATAATTTAATTGGACACATTACAGAGAATGTGCTTCTACTTCTCTCATACCAAATGCTACTTAAGTTCATACAGGCATCCTATTAAGCTTTTTGAGCCACTAGGCCGCACCGAGACCGAGGTCTCACCCCTCCACTCATCATTTCCCAATCTAATTAATTCACTACTTCTGGTCGTTTTCTGGTCTTCCCTATTTTGTGAACATAAGTTTGTTTTTTTTTTTTTTGGTTTTTCCATAAGAGGGGAGACAGAATTTTAGAAACGAAGGTTATGAGTTTTAATTTCATCAAGTTACTATCCAATCTTAGATACATTTCTTGATTACTCGATTAATTATCTAAACCATTAATCCTAACTATTAATTGATTACCTCACCTTTATATTATTTACAAATCATGTTTTGAAATTTGAAACTTTGAAAGGAAATGTTAATGCGTCGCCAGCTTGCATCAGAAAAGTTTTCATGCAGGAAAGATGCGTACGATGCTTCAAAGAAAGTTCTATATAAAATCAGTAGCATAGCAAGGTTTAATTTCCAGCTTATTGTTCATGTATCAGATTCCTAATGAGTAACTACATTTATACTCAAAAAGGAAAAACCATTAATTAAGTAGATAATACGCATGCTATTGTTACAAGTGATGCATCATTTTCGGGTAAAACATAAGCAATGAATCCAAAAAGGAGGATCTTAACATGTAATTTCCTCCACTACAAAATCTCATGTAAATCAGTTTATGAAAATTTATAGTATCCTGGCTGAGTGTTTGAGTTATAGCAGATCGTTCTAATCAAATTTCATCAACATATATCTACGGGTGAAATTTGATTGCAAGAAACGAAACCCACCACCCATGACAGGCTCAAACGAGAAGCTGGTACTTATTGTCAGGCTGTCAGCTCATCGCTTCATCTTTTTCAGTGCATTGAGTTTTGATGCTGAGACTCTACCGACCAGTGCATGGTTTACATGAAACACATGCCTTAGTGAAGACGTTTTTTATTCAAAGAGAAAGAGACGTATGAGTAGACCTGTTTACTGATTGTAGGGTTGGGGATATTGTCAAAGGGTATCTTATTATCAAATACTTTATACAGTACTTTATAATCGAGTTTAAATTTTGATGATATATTTACGATTTGAATTTACTGATAAATAATTATTTTTAATATCAAATTTTTATTCTTCATATATTATTTTTTTATTTATAAATTTTTATAATTAATATAATATTTATTAAAATTTATTAATTGTTATAAACATGATTTATAATTTTTTGTGAATTAATTTTAATTTATTAATTTAATTTTTATTAATAATATACATAAACATTGATTTTATATTTATTCTAATTAAGAATTTAAGGAGTACAAGTATTTAATAGATAATGTCTAAGATACTTGGGCTATAAGTTTGGGTAACGATTCAAATATTTAATCGATTATTTATAACATTCAAATATCTTATCAAATAATAAGATTCGGATGAAAGTAAATAAAACATAATGAGTACTTTGGTGATTGATATCCTTAAATCGTATCCACTTATTATTAAGTTAAATTATATATTAAAAAATATTTTATATGAATATCTTAAAATATATATTAAAATTTAAATTTAAATTTAAATTTAATTAAGATATGTTTTTATTAAAATAATATGTTTTAATTACACCGAATCTCAATTTTAAGAATTATTTAAAAAACCAGATCTAAATTTAAAAAAAAGATCCATCTAAATGGAATCGAATTCATAAATAGAAAAAATAACTCCATAAATAGTTCCATGTTTGAAAACCTTAATATGTATGACAACCGATCTCTTGCACTCTTTTCTTGAAGTTTTGTTTGGTCCACGTGCATGATAAGACAGGTGCCCATCTGCCAACACGAAAGTATATACATTTTTGGATTGAAAAATAGACCCGTATTAATTAATTCATTAATTAAAATTAATCAATCGCATTCTCTCTCTCTTTTTTTTTTCATTAACAAATATTGCAAGGTTGAGAAAGAGATGGTATGTTCTTAATTCGATCTCCCCATTTATTTAATTAGGTGTTATTTTGAGCTCTTGGGTTTTCACCGATTTATAAAACTTCATTCAGAAACAATTCCAATCTTTACCACAATATGACATTGTCCCATACATTTGTTATGATCCATTTACACTCGGACATTTGTTTTGTAGTTACCAAAAATCTACTGACAATAGACTTGAATAATTCATCTCCCTTTCCTTTGCTCTACAATAGAGAAGGAACTGTGTGCCGTTCTGGCTTTGCATATGAAGGTAGGCAGACTATTTGGCCAAAACAAAAAACTTATGACTTTTCTTTCCAACCGTCCACTTGTGTGGACCTCACTATCACATCAAATAATTACGTTAGTGTTAAAATGAAAAAGTGAGTCCAAAGGAGAAATATTTGGTACAATTATTGTACCCCTTGTCCTTTAACTGATTCAATCAATTATTGTACTTGACATTCACAACAACTATTATGGCCTAATTTCCAAAACTTGAGGACTACTCTTCAAGGTTCAAGAAATCATCTAATGTTATATCATAAATATAATTCAAGTGCTGTGTAAAACTATTAAAATTCTTGAACCTTGGAAGCGTGGTTGGAGAGAGGGCACGGGTGTGCTACTGGTTGTTGTTGACAAATTGTCTCCAATTATATATTACAAGCAATGGATGGATAAAAGGTAGTGACAGTTGTTACTTTTTAATTTTTAATAATTTGATATTTAATTTATTATAATTATTTTTAATAATTTTTCATATAAAATTTTAAATTTGTTATTATTATGAGAGAATTATACAAATCTATTGTCAAAAAAATGATACAACTAGTAAAGAAGCATTATCACAAGGCTTCGAATTGAAACGAATAAACTATTTTTAAACGTACTTAGTCTCGTGTGGACAACCGAAATGTACCGCAAACTCTACGGCCAGGAGGAGTTAATTACCTCCCCCATTTTCCTCTTCACCTTATTTGTACCGTTTCATCATTCCACGAAAATAGAATAACATGACATTTGTCGTCATCAAAATGGCTGATTAATTTGTGAGCATGACTCATGTACAAGAATCAACTCTATTCTTAGGGAAGCAATTGATAGCGTTGAGTTGGCGACTTAACCCGGTCTGCTCCCATGCTTCAGTCGTCTGTGACTTCAATTATGGTTCATGAAGATTCACTTAACAAATTAATTAAAGTTCAATTCTATGACTTGTGAGTGTGTTAATTACATGGGTCTGTGAGTGTCATTCGAACAAGAAAAAAAAAAAAAAACTTTGTCTTGCATTGCGGTAATTAGAGAGTAGAGACCCACACATGAAAGAGAAATGGTTAGAGATACAGTAGCATTTAAGTGCCATCACATTCTCAAGTGATAGTTTATTCTAGAGCGACTTATATGTTGTTACTTTATCTCTTTCTGAATTTGTGAATCTCACGATATGTGTGCAAGTGATATCTGTTTTATAGGTGTGTTTGTGTAAATTTTCTTTCCTGTTTATAAGAGAGAACCAAGGACTCGTGTGGAAGCATCGCAGTCGAGTTTTTTTTGAAAATTTCTTTTTTAAATATTTTTTATGTGAAGAAGATGGCCCAAAATTCTAAAATTGGATCGACCTTTTAAAAATAAGCAAAACAAGCCCAAGCAAAGTAAGTTAATTCCAGAAAAAATATTGAAACCAAATTTATCACTAAAAACATTTTGGGCCAGAATGGTTTAGGGGAAAATTCCTACCGTGCTTCAGTTGGTCACCTCTTGGGCTAGACCCAGTGTGCGGTTAGAGCCCATTTAATAATGTCAAACAAACAAATGTACATTTAAGTAATTTATCACATTCAACTTAATGTCCAAAATTCATTCAAAAAAAAAAAAAAGATAATGTCCAAAATGGTATTTTCCTCTTACGTTACCGTCATTGTTATTTTCACTCTCACTGAAATTAATCTCATCGTCGTACCCAACAGACCCTTGATTCCCATAATCTATATTTATGAATAGTTATAGTATATATACAATCGTATATATACAAAAGCATGGTTGCTGAAAAACTTTTTGAGTGACAAAAATAATTATATTCGTTCTTTATATTTTTAAATTATTATTTTAAATAATTTTTGTTATTAATATTATCTAGTTTGTTAATATATGAAAATTTTAATTCTATAGAAGACTTTTATTAAAAATATTTTTTATTATAAATATTAATAAAATTTATCAAATTTATTTTTAATAAAAAAATTTATTCAATTGGTAAATAAGAATTCTATTTGCATTAAATAAATTATATAATTGAAACGTATATTGAATTTATATATAATAAGAATTCTAATTGCATTTATTCAACTATTTTGTCAAAAGATTTATCCAATTTTAAATAAAAATAATAACCGCATGGAATGAAATATATAACCAAAACATTAATTATTTTTATATATAAGTATCTTTCAATAATAATTTGTCTTGTGCTTATAATTTTCTTTTATTTATAGACAATTAACTTTACATTGAATTTAAGATTGTTGACTATGCCATGAATCGAATTTAAGATCAGAGTCAACCGGTGGTCAGATCAGAGTCAATATTTACAACCTTTGAGCCTGAAATCAAGCAGCTGCTTCTTGTTGGACTACAAGCAGAATTTTCATTTGTTAGGAGTATGGCTCGCTTTGCTGCAACTCTTGGACCTGTTGCATGCAAAGTTGCTTCCCGCAGGATTGAGCAAGCATTGCCTCCGGGCTGTAAGTTTGGTCGTGGGTGGGTTGGAGAGTATGAGCCACTTCCAACACCAGTATTAATGCTTGAGAGTCGTGCTCCAAAGGAATCTGCCCTGTTTATAAAGTTGCAGCGTGCTGCTGATGCTCGAAAGGATGATGCAACTTATGAGACCCCGGTTCCTTCTACTGGTGTTCGAAAGGATGATGTAACTTATAAGACGGCTGTTCCTGCTAAGCCACATCCTCTCAATGTCCCTGCTTCAGAAGGGAAATCATCTTCATTTCGTCCTGTTAGTGGCCAACATCAGAAAGAAGGCCATCTTTGTTTGCAGCTGCTGGGCCAAAGCCTGGTAAGCCTGTTAATAGTATTCATTAGAAGCAAAATTTGCCTCCCAGGAAATTTTCTGAGCCTGAGAACAAGGTCTCAAAGCAAGTTGAGTTGAACTTGCCACCCACCGCCAACAAAAATAATACTGATCTTATCACTGAGAAGAAAAATTCAAATAAATCAGAGACAGCGGCTTCCAAGTCAAGAGAGATGGTTTCAAGGAACATGAGTCTTGCAAGGGTTGTATCTTCAAAGCAGATCGAAACTAATGTAGCTGTTGATGGAGGGTTGCCTAATGGAAAAATCTCAAGTAATTGTTTTAACAATCGAGCAATGAATCCATCTTCTGACGGTATTCCTACACAAATGGCCAAAGCAGCTGCCTACTACTCCCATGGACAGGAGCAGGGCCTCAATGACCCAGTTCAGTTTATGAGGATTTTGGCAGAAAAGGCTCAAAAGCAACAAAATTCTTCAAATCAGTTCCCCCAGCTGATATTCCACCTGCTATGCCATCTGTTCCACCTATACGAAGAGATGATTCGAGCAGTGCTGCCGCTGCTCGTGCATGGATGTCTGTAGGAGCTGGAGCCTTCAAGCAAGCAACTCAAAATTCCAGCACTTCGAAATGCCAGATATCTGCAGAGCCATTACACAACCCAGCTAGCTAGGGAATTTCATCCACAAGGTTCACGAGTTCCAGGGGAGCTTCCTCTTTCTGCAGGGATGATATTTCAGCCACAGCCTGAGAAGAACAGTTTCCCACTTCATACTTTTGCACCCCAACCTGGTCGGTTGATGAATGAAGCTCAATTCCAAAACCGACCCATGGTTTTCCCACAACTAGTGGCAACCGACTTGTCTAGGTTGCAAGTGCAGTCCCCTTGCCCAGGTCTTAGTCCACGAACACAGTTAAGGCATTGTTGTAACATGCGGATATAAGAACTCGATAGCTAAATTTTGAAATTTGAGAAGTTTGTCATTAATTTTTTTTATTTAAATGTGATTGAAAACCTATTAAATTTATTTTATTTAATTTTAAATTGATTTTAGATATATCTAAAAAATAATAATTTGATCTGTAAGTTTATAATTGGATTCGGGAATACGATTATGTGTGGGGAAAGATTAAGATCCGTGATGCCCGTTTCACAAACGGTACCGTTTAATCGTATGTTGTTCTATTTAAACTTTAATTTTTAATTTTATCCTTATGTTTCCTTAATCATTGTTTATTATTTTATTTTTATTTTACTTATAACCTAAAACTTATTATTTGATTTTATGGGTGTGACGCGCACATGACACAATTATGAAATGTATGACATAAATCTCGATATATGTCAAATGAAAATCTTTTATTGAGAATATTTTTCAAATTCGTCTATCATACTGATGGGATCCAGAGATATTCTCTCACTTAGAGAATTACTCGAGAAAACTCGCATTCACAAGCTTATCAAGCAAATACTATCATCAGAGAGATCATTTGTGAGTAAAAATATTTTCATGAATGCAAACCCTAGTACGAGTAAAAGTCTTTTATTAAGAACATCCTCCAAGCCCTCCATCATATTATTAGGACCTGAAGATATCCTTTCACTTAGAGAATTTTTCGAATAAACTTGCTTTTGTAAGCTTTCTCAAACAATCCCATCATCATGACCTTGACTCGCATACAAAACTCGCATACAAAATATATCGATATATTATGACATTTTGTAATGCAATAATGGCTCATGGCATGCAAAAAAAAAAAATCAATATTTATTATTAATCGCTATTACTATAATCCTATCATTTTTTAAAATTTTTATATTGTTTTTTTACTTTCATTTATTTTATGCTTTTATTACTCTTTTTTTTATATACTTTAGAAAGCAAAATTATTCAATTATTTATTATATTACTTTCCTTCTTACATGCATTTTATATAGCTAAATATTTTTTATATCTATCCTTTTCATTTTAGAGATTTAAATTTTCGTTTTTAATTATTACAAAACTCTATATTATTTTATGTATTTCATCTATTATTTTTTGTGTTTATTATCATTATCAATATTATTATTTTTTATATTATTTCTTTTTTTGTTCCTATTCCTTTTTTTGATTTGATTAATATTTTTTATTAACTTAGGATTATAAATATTAAGTTTCGAAATTAAAACTCTCCCATCATATTGGCGAAGTTTTAATCAGAATCTTCACCTAGGAAGATAAATTCGAGATTGCGACTTCTTGAGTCCTGAACAAATATTTCATCATCGATTAATAATCCAAATCATATAGACTTTATGTTTAAAATTCTAGGGAAATAGACAGCCTATTTCCCAAGGCCTAAGTATTCTCATTATCTACATTTTTAATTTCATTATTTTTGTCTTTTATCATTTTATTATTTTTTATCAAAAGACAACCTCATGACTTACCTTACCAGGCCACAACTCAAATCCACTAACTATTCTTTTTAATATATATATATATATATATATTGCTTACATATATTAATGTTTTTTCTTCATAATGTAACTGCATGGACCACAAATATTCAACATAAGCATTCATATTTTTAAAAGTAATAAGCATTTATTTTAATGTTTTTTCCTCATAATGCTGCCACTTCCTTTATTACTTCATCATGTGCATATGTGCACATATATTTTTTTTTATCTTTTTTTTAAAAGTACATAATTAACTAATACAAAAAAATATCTAGATGAATACACATTTCTAAACTAAGCCCACAATCAAGCAATGAAATAAAGTTTCAAGGGGTTATACTTTCTTGGGCTCACTAAAGCAAGCCCCACGGCTGGCCTTCTTCAACAAGGCTTGTTCTCTCTTCCCATGACATACCGTCAGTGTTGAAAAGATGCCTCAAATGTCACTGTTTTAGAATTAACTTAAACCTGAATAGAAAAGCCTAATTTTCACTCACGCTTTTTCTCTACAACCACACTGTTATGCTTTTCTTCACCTGCAACCACGCCATTTAATCACCACATGGTTAACCTCTCGCCGTTGATCACGTCCTCGATCTCACCTCAACTACCAAATCCCTAATCTAGCGTAGATCTTAAAAAAAACCAACTTCTCAAACACAACAAAAACTGAACTCCTAAAACTTTTCCCCTAAAAAAAGTATGAAGTTGTATATATGATTTCTTGAAAGGATTCCATCCTATGTTTTCTGTATACATTTTGTGTTTCTTGTGGCTTCTCTGCTGCTAGATCTAGGGTTTATCTTCTTAGGTTTTTCTTTTACAGGGTTCTTCTCTTTTTTTTTTTTAATTCCTACCCTTTCTGTTTTGTTATCTTTGCTTTTATCAAGGATTTTTGAAAATCCCTCTCATCTTCTTGTTACCATTTGCAGCACTTTGGTGGTCGTATCAGTAAGGTCTTTAGGTTTGGTGTGGTGATTTGCTGTTAAATCTTTGATTTTCAAAATTGACTTGAGTCTTTCACTAAATAAAAGGGAAAAGTGGTAAATTTTGAAAAAGAAAAATTAGCTAAATTTGACATATCCTGGGAGAGAGAGACGCCAATTCACCTTGAGGAGAAATAAGGCTGATTGCCATGGCAGTCCAACCTTAGTTGACCACCACAGCAACTGCCTCGATTGTCATGCCAAGCATGGCAATAAATCACCATTTTTTCTCTCTTTTTTCAGAAAAAAATATTTATTATATATTTTGTTTTATTTATTCTGATATGAACCTTCTGGCCTTTGGGTCTTGAAGGCCAATTTAAAAGCTATGTAATCAAAAATAAAAATGAAAGTGAGAATAAGAATAGAAATTAAATTTACAAAAAATGGTGTCTACAGGCAGAACCTGGATGCGCTTCCTCCTGACTATCGGATTCCAGTCTCCAGGGTCTCCAGTGAAACAGGCGTTCTGGTTAATTCTCAACAGCCAGATCTGGCTCTGCAGCTCTGAGTGTGAGGTAGACTTCCTGAAAAATCGATTGAACTGGCAAGGGCTCAGAGGTGGTTAGATGGTGCTCTACCCTGTCTCAAGGATGTGAAAAATTTTGTCCCCTACCATGAAAGTGGATGGAATTGCCATTTCTTCCCTTATTCTTAGATGGTGCTCTGGCAAACTGAATGATAGATTTCGGTCCAAATCTTGGATTAGAGTTAAAGATGGCAGATTCAGCCCTTAAACCGTCTTACCTATATAGCATGAACTCCTTTTCTCTATCAGATGAGAAGGGAGAATCAAGAAGAACAGGGGCCAATAATCATGAAACGTAGACATTCGTTTAAGGTCTCTTTCCTAACAAGCATTTAATATAGTACCTGACGGAGCTAAGGTCATGAGAGTTTTCAGCAGAAGCATGATTGTTTTTATGAATTTATTGCCGGTTAACTCGCTGTTCTCCATCAGATGGATTACATACGTAAGCATAGTTCATGCTTGTACATTAGTAACAGGTGGGTGAGAAGTAGCTACTCAAATTTTTAGTTTGTCTTCGTTGCCTTTGAAAAAACAATGATCTTCTACAATTAGGGAAAAAACAACTAACAAATAAAAGCGAATGAAGCAATTTATTGGGATGGCACAAAGTACAACCATCTACCTAGGTTGGGTCCGGAGGCCCATTATTACAGAACAAATTTTCATTTGAAATTTGGGTCTTAAATTGTTCAGATAAGCCCATCTGGCATAAAGAGGGCAAAAAGCAGAAACGAAATTATCTTATATTTTTTTTTTGAAAAGCAACAAAGCTTGAGAGGTGGTAATTACAAAATACAACCATGTGAGGCAGTAATTAATCTCATAAAAAGGTACATAAGAACATCCAACAAGTCTCTCCCTCCATTAAAAAAAAAAAGGAAAATTCAACAAGATTCACTGTAAGTCAGTAGAGAAATTCTAGGTGTCACATTTTTCAGGCTTCATAATCAGGGAAATGGTAAATGGTCTAATCTTTAAGACAAGTTATGTTTCTTTCAAAAAGGGCAAGAAATAAATGCAAAGGACTTACATCCAAACATTTCAATATTTTTATGGACCATTGCCCTTGAGAGGACATTAATATTCACTACCTTAAATAATCTTCAACTTTTGGGGACAGATTCATCCCCCCTAATAAGGTAAAAACACTACAGAAATTCTAAACACAGGTGGTTAAAACGTGTACGAAAGAAACGAAAAGTTTACATCTATTGGAAGTCAAAATCTGTTGCACGCTCAATACATCACAAACTTTGAAATTAATATGCTAGCTAACTATATATACTAACTTTAAGATGTTCCATTCTAACTGCTCCTTTTATTTAAATATTTAATTTATTGATTAGTATATGATCTCCTTACTTAAAAGATATAGATTCCAATCTCCCTTCTTTCAAAAAAAAGAAAATTTTTTTACTCTTATGTGTGTGCTGAAATAATTACTACCAAACCAAAATATATACCTAATGGAAAAAAGAATGATACGATGATATAGAGATTAAATGATCAACATTCAAATCCTCCTTTCCTTCTTAAACTTCTCTAATGTACCTAAAAAAATTATGCATCACCTTAACATGTACAATCTCTTTCAATTTATATATGATATAGTATAACACTATTGTCATTCTTTTCTATAAGTTAAAGAATTTTATTCCAAAACTCAAAACCAATGCAATTGTAAACAATGAACCCAGACAGAAGCTTGCACAAAGAATGGAAAAACTAATTAAGGAATACAAAATCTTTTTTTTGAACCCAAAATGTCCAACAATTTTATTGGCAAGAAATTGCCATTTCTTCAATATAATTAGAAATTATTATCATATGTTGCCTGTAACATTTTTCACATCTCATAAATTTTGACAAATGTATATATATATATATTCTCTAAGTGGAATGTATTGCAATATGACCTTCAGTTCTAAACCCATTCCATATAGTAATATTCTTTTCTGAATGTTTTGGCAGATTTTTTTTTTTGCAACTCCTTCCTTGGAACATGTGGTAATATATATTGCATAATAATTCACTGAATAATTAAATATATATGAGAATATATATCTATGTTTGAAGAAAAATATGATGCTTCCAAAAATGTTCATAATGAAGAGCGAGCAGATTACATTATAATTAAATTCAGATATTTAAGACCAAGCACTCCATGCCTGTATACCTAGCTAGTAAGTATTCCAAAACTTGATCCCTATTATATCATAAAGATATTGCCTAGTATTAGTAATTGTATCCTATCTCTAACCTACGTCGATTTCTAAACCATTGTCTCCCTCCATCTCATCTCATTTCTCCAACTGCAATCTCCAAAGAACCTATGTTCCTAAAATGTTTATGGGGTTTCAGAATTGTTCTAGGGATAAGTTTTCAGCACTATGAACTGTAGGCTAATTTCAGTTATCAAGGATTGTGTAATGGATGCCTAAAATTAAGGTTTGCTGCACTGGCCAGGAAATACATGAATTCTACTAATCGTGTACTATAAGTGTGCTCTACAAAAGTACCAATATATATATATATATATATATATATATTATGTTTTAATTGTAGACTTACAAAGCTTAATCTTAGGGCATCCAAAATGGCTGCCTGAATTAATAAGTTTGATGGTATATATGTGTGTGTGTATATATATATATATATATATTAAAACATGCATGTAGCGAGTTAGGCCAAGAAATTATGATTAATAAAACAGAAAACTAGATTATCTTGCGCCAATTTCCTAAGGAAAGCTTACTAACCATGCGGGAAACTGCATACTCCAAGTATGCAATATATATGCACAGAAATATATACTAATGTCTAAGAACATATATCAGATGCTTCATCATCACTTGGTGCACAATCCAGGAACATGTAGCAAAGGTTAATTCACAATTGAACAAGAAGAATATTGATGCAAAAATTAAAAGAGAACAAAACCAAGAATTATGCATTCACTTAAAAGCAAAAACTGAACAAGAAAGAAGGAAAAGAAGAAAACAAAGTAGTAGTGTTTACATTTATGTGGCTTCGTGATAATCCATAAAAAGTAAGAAGAAAAGGGCTGCTTGATAACCTCACTGGATAGCTAACTAGTTCAATCTGCATCTCTGAAGGATAGCAGTCCTGAGCACCTCGTCGCTTATAAATCCAGTAGGAACTCTAACAACAACATCTTGAAGCACTAGCTCCTTCACGTTTGATATACTGGCATGGTGAACATGAAGCTCCAGGTCTCTAAGAGCATCCATCAATCTTGCGGCTGGGTAATTGACATCAGGACATTGAACTCGGATCATGGCTTCTGATCCAACAATCTTTACATCAACTTCAATTGTCTTAGGCCCATAACTAGGAGATGGCCTTGTATTTTCAAATGTAGATGTTGTGATTTGATTATCAAAAACATTTATCGCGTTCAACTTGGATTTTTGTGATTGTACTCGGAGTTTGGCCTCCAATTCTTCAACCTTGGATCTGAGCTCCTTGATATAAGCTACGGCATCCGAAAGCAAAGATGCTTTGTCCATCTTGGACACGTTAGGAACCACAGATCGAAGTGCATAGAATCGATGATTCAGTCTCTCACGCCGCTGCCTCTCTGCTTCCACGTGGTTTAAAGGGGAATCTTTTCCACTCCCTGGCTTTCTGCCTCTCTTCGACCGGACATTAAACTCCTTGTCCGCAGAGGCAAAATTGCCATCAGAATCAGGACCGGAGTCTGATGACGAGCGGCCTAAACCGGTAGTTTCTTTCTTGGCCTCGCCTTGTTGCTTTTCTTCAAGAATCCACTCCTTTTGGTCACCTGATACCATTCCGAAATCAAGAAAAGGAACACTTTTGGTTGAAATTTGGAACTTAGATTCATTGCTAGGCTGTTTTGAACCCAGACAGTTAATCTCAGAATCGAAAATTGATTTTGCAAGTTGCACCATGCCCCAGTCTTCTTTGATCATTTCTGAAGATCCCAATTCAACTACCCCGAAGGAAGTCGAAAGACAGACTAAAGTCTGAAACCCCCGCATACGAGCATCTCTAACTCGCTCACATTCGTACAATTGGAACTCCTCCTCTCCACTCAACCAAATGTAGGAGCCTGAGCCGAACGCCCTCCCAAGAATGCCATCTCCTATAGCGAAGGATCGGGTTATAGATACGGTGTAATACCACTCGTAGTCAGTGACGTCAACGTCCACCATTCTATCCAAGTCCATCTCTTCACTGAAAAGAGCTTGCATCTCTTTGTTCGACCTTTTTCTCTCCAAATTGGACACTAATTTGGGTTGGCTTATTAGCTTGTTGCAGGATTCGCCTGAAAAGTTCCTCGTCCCACGAAAATAGCCATCACCCCATGATAAAACAAGGTGTCCATGAGCATCCCTGGAAGCTTGCCAGAAAATGGAGTATACCCACCATTCAGGCCTGCTTTGGACGATGAATTGCAGGCGTTGTTGCAGCGTTGGTGAGGCATCTTGACCAAAGGTAATGAGAGAAGATGAAGAAGAGGAAGACATGATACTCCTTGATCCAAGGCTTTCTTTCCACTCTTCCTTTAAACTTTTTTTCTGTTAGACGTTCGAGCGTAAGGGAGACTTAATAAAAATTCAAAGGTTTTCAAAGCGATAAAGAAACCAAAGAGGGATCGGGAGAGGAAAGCATAGAAAGGGAAAAAGGTGGGAGCAGCAAAGCATTAGCTAGCAGCAGGGGCCAGGCAGCAGCAAAAAGAGGAAAACGAGTGATGCAGGCTGTTCGGAGAAAACAAGAAATTCCTGGGCATTAAAGGGCTATCTATCAGGGTACTATTGTGTTTGTCACAATCTGGACACCACTATCACGTGCTAATCCTATTCTATGTTCAACATCTGATTTTGATGTGCATCGACTCTATTCGATGTGAGGTTCAAGGTTCCGTTGGGCTACTGGGCTGTCACTCCTCGACTCGCCTTTCCCAATTCACTTCTTCTGGACGTTTTCGTGATCATCTTTTATTCGTCCTTTTCTATTTTTTTCCTTGAGTTTTTTATTTTATTTTACTTTTTTTTTCCAGAAACAGAAATACAGTATTTTAGAAATTAAGGTTATGAGTTTTAACTTTATTACGATACTACCCAATCTTAGCTTCTTAAGTACTTGACTAATCATCAGACCCTTAATCCTAACTACTAATTAACTACCCTACCTTTACATATCATTTAAAAATCATGTATTAAATCACTGAAAGAACTGTTTAAGCGTCACCAAGCTTGCATCACAAAAGCTTCCGTACATGAAGAATATGTAGGATGTTTCAAAGAAAGTTCAAAATCAGTAGCAAGGTTTAATTTCCAGCTTCATGTATCAGATTGCTTTTGCCATTCGGAACAAATGCAACTTTTAAGTATTAATAAAATTAAAAATGGTATTAATCTAATTATATGAGCAAAACAATTTAAATTGTACTAATTATTATTAACTATTTAGTGGCTCCCATCATATATTATTAAATTTTTTAAAATATTTTACAAGAGACTAAAAACGTCGATGACATTTATGGTGAATTTCAATATGAAATAATGAGTGTGTTTATTTTAATGATAATTGATATATTTAGAAATATAATTTCATAATTTCGTTCTAGGTATGTTTAACTCAGTTAAAAATTAAGATCTTGATATGTTACACAATATTGTTACACTTCATGTTTGACTATTTGAATTTATTTAATGGTCATGCTTTAATCCACATTATTATACACAATCTTTCCATTTGTTTTATGAGTGTTATTATTGTTAACATTCTTCGTTTTGATTGAAATTATTGTAACATATATTTAATTTTCCTTTCTATGTTACAGTTACTATGATTAAAGGAAAACATACCAAACCAAAAGAAAAATCCAAAGTTGTGTTAAGGTCTCTGCATCTGCTTGCAGAGGCTGCAATTTCGGCCGATCAATCAACTCAACCTCGGCCATGTCTGAATTTGGACACTAATCCGCTTATGGATGCATCCTGATTGATTAATCTATCCACTCGATCATGGGTGCATCTAGCTAATAATTTGTCTGCGGAGGCACCTTTTTTCATTGATCCATCCCCTACGGCGCTCCCTTCCGTCACTAATCCACTTACAGGTAGTGGAGATGGTTCGTCTACTGGGCAGCGGACTAGAGCGTCTAGTATAGGTTTATCGATGTCAATTGATTCGGACCAGAGATTGCGTTTGACTACTCTTACAGAGATATGCTAATTCATTAATAATGTGCTAACTCAATTAGTTATATATTTTAGTATCTAATGATTTGTATTATGTTACATTACTTGCTTAGAATCAAGAGTGATCTCGACAATTAAAAAAAAAAAAATCAGAAGTCATTCAAGCGCTTTGTGGTCCATGCAGAGGAAAGTTTTATACGGTCTTCAATGGAGACTTTAGTAGTGTAAAAAATTTATAAAAGATATGCAAGTATCGGTTAAAAGACATTATAATATCTTTCTTTGATGAAAATTTAAGAAGCATTTTGCCAAAAAAAATTATTTTTTTAATAAATATCGTGTAATATATTATAGTTTATTATTTAAGAATCACACAAGTTAAGTAAAGAAAGCGCTATTACTCAACTAATGAAAATATATTTATCCACTTGCGGCACAAATTACATGTGGGTTATTTAAAGTTGTAAAGCATGCTTGATTTATTATTGTTTGTTAAATCTCATTAAATAAGTAATAGCTGAGTTATAAAGTTGTAGGTAACAACATTTATACAAAAAAAAAAAAAACCATCAAAGTGATGCATCATTTTTGGGGAAAACATAAGAAATAAGTCTAAAAATAGAAAGAGGATATTAACACGAAATTTCCTCCAAAAATATTTATTATCATATGCAATCGGTTTTCAAGTAAATATCATCATGAAAAACGTGAGTAAGTTATAGTATGATCTTGAATCTGTGTTTGACTCATACTAGATCACTAGAAGCCAGATTTACCAAATGTTCCTTTGAAATTTCGGGAAGATACATTGATTTTGCAACAAATGAACGTAACCCTGCACCCATGAAAGGCACACAAATTAATGAGTAGTTGGGCCCTTGGTGTTAGCTCATCGTTTGAGTAACATATTTCAAATACATTGATTCTTGATGTTAAATCCTGCCAACCAGAAAACAGGATTGGGGAAATGGAAGCGGGGTTCAGCACAGGAAGGATAGCACATGAAACACGCCCTAGCTACTATGTTTGTGTGTGTGTGTGTTTTTTTTGAGAGAGACGGCTGGGAGAGTAATAACTTTGACCACTGATCTCTTCCACTCTCTCCTTGAAGCCTTGTTTAGTCTTGAATCACGTTCATGAATAGACAGGGGACCATATGCCAACATTATCGCTTTGTACCCCCTTGAAGGATAAATCGTCGCGTTCAGATGTAAACAGATATACATAGTTTAATACATCTTATTTGATTAACTTATTTGAATCAATCAATCGCTTTCTCTCTTTCGCTCCTGGGATTCAATGATTTAGGGAACTTTAATTATTTTTAATATGAGATATTATTTAATACATTTCTTATGATTTAAGTACTTTATAATTACCAAAAATCTACTTAGAATTACGAAGAAAATATTCATTCGATCTTGTAATATTAATTATTAATCCTACAATGTATAAATCATCACTCATTCCTTTGCTCTACAATACAAAAGTTTTGATGCGCCGTATGCATACGAAGTTAGGCTGACTATCTGAGGAAAAAATTCATCTGTCTTGCTGACTATCCATTTGTGACATGACTAGCATATCGTTAACGATTTTCAAATTCAAATGTAAAAGTGAGTCCAAAGATGAACAAGCCTGCACAAATTATTGTACTTGTTGTCCTTATTTAACCAATTGAATAAGCCGTTCAAACACTCTATTGAATATTTCAGAAGAACTGTTATGGCGGTTAAATTTCCAAAACTTGTGGACTATTCCTCAAGGTTAAAGATATCATCATGGGTTATATATATCTAACCTAATACATCAATGATAAAATCTAAGTTTGCTGCGTGTAACTAAACTTGTAAAAATTAATTCTTCTCAAGAACAGAGGGGAAAAATATAGTTGAACACATCGGAGTAGAGAATTACAAAATGGCGTGGTCGGAGACGAGACGTGCGTGCGCTAATGGTCGTCGTTGACAAACTGCAGTTCCCAACTTGTGCAATGGGGGAATTATATGTATCCCATTGTCAAAAATAACATAATTGGTACGGAAACGTTTTGCTAAGGGGCTTGAAAATTGAAGCATTTTGTTTTCAGATGTGGGCGGTCTAAGATTCTATTTCCCAAACATCTTGTTCACGTGGAGACCACCGAAATTAATGTACCACAAAACTTTAGAGGGGCGTGATCTCCCCATGTTCCTCGTCTTCAACCTCCCTTGTATCAT
Source organism: Theobroma cacao (assembly GCF_000208745.1). Taxonomy (NCBI): domain Eukaryota; kingdom Viridiplantae; phylum Streptophyta; class Magnoliopsida; order Malvales; family Malvaceae; genus Theobroma; species Theobroma cacao. Next base: position 30,994,855 of record NC_030852.1, read on the forward strand.
AGCATTATTCAACGAACACACAATGACAAGACATTTGCCATTATCAAAATAGTTTGTTAGTGTATGTGGCAATGACTCATGTAGTAATTGTCTCAATGATACGACTTTATAAATATTGGAAACCAATTATTTCATTTCAACTTGTTTTCATTTCTGTTCACTATTTTCTTCTTTTTTATATATATTAAAAAAAGTAAACCATTACTTTAGTTATAACTTTATATTCTATGCCTCAATAATTTTTTCAAGAGATCATCTAGAAGATTGAGCTTTATTCTTTGGGAAAAACTCGTATTTCTAATATGGAATCAATTGTTAGGGTTAGGGTTGAGTTGGCAACGTAGCACGATGTGCTCCTCTGCTTCAATCGTCTGTGACTTGAATTATGGTTTATGTACTAAGATTCCCTTAACAAATTGAGATTTAATTCTATGACTTGTGAGTCTAATAATTACTTGTAGTATGTATGTGTTAATTGGTTGTGTGGGTTTTCTTTACTCCTAGAAAAGGAAAAGGAAAAGCTGTCATTTCGAAAGAAAGCTTCGTCTTGTATTCCTCTTTATACGAAAGAAACAAGTACTCTAATTCTTTTATGGTAACATATGAACCTTGGTGGAAAATTCCAAGATGTAAGGTTCCCGTTCTGGGCAAATTCATGCGCAACTTGCACTCTCTGTAATCAAATCAATTAATTGCTTGCAACACAAATAATTGAAAGTTTGAAACGAATTCTCCCCATCTTTCTCTCCAATCATTCCTGTATCGAAACTGAAATATCATAGCAACCTCCAAATAGTACACAATTGCAATTACTATGTGATATTGAATTCAAAGGTCAGAATTAATGAAAGTGGTGTATATCCATATTTCCAGAAATTAATCTAGTTAGGCAGGTAGAAGTTATTGTGTTACATCCCGGAGATTTATTTGACAAATAGATGGACCTAGAAAAACAAAGCAAGGAAAACGTCACCGCTAATGCTTGCTACGTGCTACTTGCTACCCTTCAAATTCATTTAAATTTGTTGGTAATTGCTGGCGTTTAAAGTCCACTTAAAGTTACTTTAAATTAACGCCGGGGTGGCAACAAAAACAGGGGTATATAGCCACCCTTTCCAAACTAATGGCTCTTCCTTAATTACAAGTCAAACTCCCAAGTATAAAAGAAAAGGGCATGTTCATGAACTATTATCTTTTACAAAAAAACAAAAAACAAAAGAGAGTAGAATACTGTCAAATATCGGGGTTAACAGCACATCAAATATCCAGTTTTAGCAGGGGGAAAAGGGAGATGAATGATGAGTAACGTGCGGTGAATGTGGGAGCAGATAAAGTTTGGTTGTAAACTTTGTGGGGTTTTTGTTTTTCCAGATGCAGATGGACGTTCGACCTCGTTGTCCTTTAAAAGAAAGCAAGAGGCAAAGGTGGGTCCCGAGGCAAAGAGGCCACGGACGTTTGACATAGAAAGGGAGAGAGAAGGAGGAAGCAGCAGAGAAATTAGCACATGAAATATGTGGGCGGCGCCCGTGCCTGGGAACAATGAAATGAACCACCATATAGTTACGGTCCCTTTCTATCATCGGCATCATATTTTTGTCACACCTTCGCGCATTTGTCAAACGGGAGATGTACAAAGAACCATAATAATGATTTTGATGATATACATAACTTTGTTAAATCAATTTGTTTGTACTATCATGTAGTGGGCGAATAATTCAACCGGTTATTTTTATGCAATATTGTCACCCAATGATTTTTTGTTATTATTAAAATAATAAAAATATGAAATATATAGAAAATGTAAACATAGAATCTATTACAAAAATGACAGTTTTGAAACAATATATTTTTATAAGATGGATGTTTAGATTCAACCGAAAGAGCTTAGTAAACGAAAGATTTTATGAAATTGTTATTGTACGTTAACACCGTTTTTATTTAAATCATATCACAAAATCATAATAAAATCATTAATATATAATATAATATTATAAAGTAACAATTTCATATGATTATTTTTATATTTGATAATTAATGATGACACAATCAACTAACTAAAATTGTGATTATTTGCTATTTGAAAGTTAAGCACAATGACCAATAACAGTAGGTGCATGAGTTAAGTTTCAGGTTTGATCCTTTAGATACCTTTCTTATCTTAGGCAAATTAAAGTTCCAAGTTTAAGTGACTTGCGTTAAGGTGATCCATATGAACTTCACATCAATCAAGATTTAACTCTTTTTTTTTTTATTATTATTGAGATCAAGATTTAACTCTTGCAAAATTACAGCCAACCCGAAAAGAAAAAAGTATTGTAAAAGTAATTAAGAAATTGGAAGCTAGTAATTCTTTAAGGGGAGCTTCTTCCAATTCCCTAATTAAATCACGACATAAATAATTATGTGGGGGTATTGATGAGATAATTGGGAGACACCCGGTTTCCCCTGAGGGAAGGAGAGAAAATTCATGTTCTAGAAAAGGGTAGGAGAATGGAGATCCCCATTTTTATTTTCATTTTTAATTTTTGGTCGGTTATGGGAAAAGACGAGAAAAGAACAACAAAAGAGAAAAGAAAAGGAAACAAGCAGAGGCTTTTCCACACAGTAGACACGACCATATCATTTTATGTTCAAACAAGGAGGCAAAGCCAAAAGAAATTGATGCCGGCGGAAGGGAAAGCCAGATTTCTTGTCAATAGCAAAGATTTGCCGCTATGAGAAAAACAGAAGTCTCAAAAAAAAAAAAAAGCAACACAGGCCGTGTCCGATGGCCTATGCCTTTGTTTTTGCCCTTAAGCGTGACAAGGTTGACCCAAGTGTTTCTGACCTACTATGATCCACGCATGTGACCGTGACTTTACGAGTATGAAATCAAAGATTTCAACTTCCTAGAAGTTAGGAGTTCTTTTTTCTTTTATTAGATTTGGAATAAAGAATTTGAATCTTGCCCTGGAAATTAGGGATCATTTACTAATTAATTAATCAAATGCTCTAATGTGTCTTAAAAGTTAAGAGTTGAGCCTGTAACACTTCTAATTATTGAAGAGAGGTTAAAGTCTCATCCCTACTTATCTTCTCTTATGAATTACATGCCCTTATGAATTCTTTTTATAGAAAACATGGTTTTATGGTTGGAGGAAGAAAAACGCTGATAATCAATTTTCCGGATAGTATTAGGCCCTTATCAGAGATATCCAACATCGGGGCATGGCCCAAATTTCGGCAGAGAGAGATAAGCTTCGATCATAGCGGGACCCATCCTGAAATTGAACATTCCAGGGCCTGGTCCATTTAAACATTAAGATGGATTCAATTTAAGGCCCATCAAGCAGCACTGATGGATTTATTAGGCTGCGTTGTCAGTCTGATGCATGGTCCATGGATAACATACATGCATTGAAGAATTGGGAGAATCAAATTTGCAGGTTTGAATTCCACACTTGACTTTGCATTAATAATATACCCAAATTATTTATATAAATAAGAAGAACACAGCGTTACATTCTTCATCTAATGGCTCATTCATCTTACATTTAAACCAAAGAAAGATACTACTAATTGTAGCTCTTAATTAGGACGACTGCTTGATATGGACCCACGTCCCTTTGCTGGGAATACCTTCATGCACCAAAAATAACTGGTAATACCCTGGCGGCGCCAGTGCCGCTGTTTCAGGCGCATAGCCCTTCACCAAATAGTTACCGGAAGGAGTCTTCTTCACTCCCTCATCCAATGCCAGCACTAGCAACCTTTGGTTCATCGCAATTGAATGTGTGGTAAAAGATGGAGCCACCATTGTAACATAAACATCTCCCTGATTAACATTCCCCTCCAATGTGAACTCCAGAGAAACCTTCTGCTTATAACCAAGTTTCAACCCAGGCCTTACGGCAAGGATCGATGGCCGAGGCTTTGTTGAGCTCAAATATGGAGGATAAAATGCTTCAAGGCTAAGTTCTGTTGGATAAAGGGCAGAGAAGTTGTAATTCATATTCGGATTGCTGCCACCGACTAAAACTCGACCGTCTGAAAGCAACTGAGCAGTTGAATGATAAAGTCTGGGAATCATAGAAGGGCTTAATACCTCAAATCTGGTGTTTTTGTCACTGCTTGGATTGTCCCCAGGGCGGTATAACACTGGGTTCAGGACAGGCTTTCGTGCAACACCCCAACCAGCACTGCCTTTGGCCGCACCATTTATGATAAGCACATCTCCTGTTGGCAACATGATCATGTCGCCCATCACTCTGTTGATTGGCATTTCCTCCATTTCCCATTCCGGGGATGCGGCTGTAATTATCAACCGGCCACAAGATCTTGATGCTGGGACAAAGATTCCGATATTAGCCTTTTCGTTTGAGTCCGGGGGTGTCCCACCGCAGATTAAGACCTCAGCATCCGGGGTACTAGTGTTGTTTTCGTTGTCGGTGCTTAAGAGTTTCAAAGGGAGAAGAACAGAGGAACCTGTGCTGGGATAATTGTGAGAAAAGCCACCAGGCATGACAGGATAAGTTCTAATCACCTTGTTGTTCACATAATCGAGTAGAATTCCTCGGTCATTGGCAAAAACAAACAGATTTCCGTCAGTTGAGAGATGTAGAAAGGGGTAGAGGTTGTTGGAGACCAGGGGTGAATATCTTGTTTCTTTTAGGAATGGAAGTTGGTATAGTCGTTGATCAGAACTGGAAGCTTTAGGAATAAATTCATATGTGAACTGGTATCTCCCACCGACGACAATGATCTTCCCATCTGGTAAAATTTGATTAGAAGCATACCATCTTGGTGAAAGAAGACCATTTTGATCCTCTTCCCAGTCGCAATCCATGCATGGCTTGAAGTACCGGACAACTTTTTCTCCAAGTCTGTAACCACCACTTTGTACTAAAGTACCATCCTGTGACAACGCACCAGAAGAACACCATGTATCTGACAATATAGTGAGTGGCCTAACAGCGCGGGTTGCTGGATCAAACTCTACAGAATGCGCAAAGCAGTCCGAAGATTGCAAGTCCTTCATGCACTTTCCTTGCGGAAGAGTAATGTTGGAAGGACCGAAATCCGTTCTGTCAAAAGTGACGATTCGCTCATTTGGCAGCAATGCCATGTGCATTGCTGAAATTCCGATGCTTCTCTTCAACAGTTTCCATTTTCCTTGGTAAGTTTGGGCGCCGAGTGCCAGATTGAAGAGTGCTGACGAGTAACTTACCAGGAGTAGGAATACCAAGATTTTAGGCTCCATTGCTGCTTTGCTCATTGCAAATATAGTGCTATTCGAAAGCATATAAACTATGAGGAACCGACATCAATTGCTCGAGTACTGTTTTGCATGTTATATGCACACAGAAAAGAGAAGTCAATGACAGGAAAACTCTTTTTTGGTCATGTGGCCTTTTCCTGCAGTTTCTTTAGCCCATACACCAGATAATTTAACATTCAATCTGGCTTCTAATTGGTTATGTTGAGCCACGGGACCATGAAAAGACTACATCTTAGCTGTACCACAATGCTCATGGTCAGTTTGGATCACTCTAAAACACTTCAAGGGTAGTAAATGCATGAACTACCAAAGTTTGCTGTTTTAAAGAAGCATTTATGTCTTTATGTAAATCAGTAAATCTGCTTGTAACTTCGTACTCTTTCGAAAGCTGGTAAATCTGAAATGTCTCTCTTGAAAAAAAATAGAAAAAAGTTACTACAAGGTACTTGGACAATTTCTAACCATCTACCTTTTGGGATGGTTGGCGCAGCATTATAGGTAAAGATGATGGGGTATGCACAGGTTAATAGCAAGGGACCGCTTACTGGCGACGATGATGGTGAAGATAATGCCAATGGTGACGCAAGAATATCATTAGCACAAATTAATAATCTGATGCCAAAGTCACCGATCAATTAGCTTAGAATATGAATACCCCCCATTTCCATGTATACCTGTTTCAGTTATTGGCAGGAATGGTCGATAAACCTGCTAGTTAAACTATGCAAACACAAATGCATAAAGCACATCTTAGTTTTCAGTCTCTTTCTCTGTGGTATAAATGTTTACAAAAACTCCCACCAAATCGTTTTGTTTCAGTAGAACACAGGGGGGGGGGGAAGGGATTGCAATTGTTAATTAAGGACATTAAACAATGGGTTGACATCAATACTAACCTATCTTGGAAATAGACAAAACTCTTAAAAGAAGCTTAAATCAATTGACAGTGCCAACCGCCATCTATTTACAAACTTTTGTAATTATTCCACCATAGATTGAAAGAAGTGTGGTATAATCATTATGACTACGGTAGGGATGGATATTCATGCTTCTAATAGTTACATTGGGATTGTGGACCCACAAGAAGATTCAACTTTTTACCCCCAAAAGAGAAATAAAAGGAGACCTTTATGAATTGTCGGTCGAGAAAGCGGTTTGGTTTAAATCAACATTTTCTTTTTATATTTAGAATGAAGTGAAGTGGTAACTGATAAGTGTGACATCCTAATTCCCAACTTTAAATTTTAATTAAATACTCTCTCTTTTCTCAAGAAGTAGTATTTGCAACAATTACTTTTACTGTGAAAAAAGTAATGTGCAACGGTTATTGCAATAAAAATTTTTTGCTACAGTATTAAAATTACTCAAAATAATTTTTGTTGCTAAATATATATGAAACTGCTACACAGTGTGTCTTCATTAGTTTGGGTTTTGTTTGCTCAAAATGCAGTGTTTTTCTTCAAACAACTTCCATCTCCCAGCAGCAGGCTGATTTTGGGCAGCTTTTGCTTCCATATTTGTCTAGATATCAAAGAGAAGTGTGGTTTTTGCTGTGCAGCTGCCAATGGCACGCTTCCTAAATTGGAGTTGGAATCTTTATCTCTTGGTAATGTAAAGTGGCAAATTCTGTCCATATGTCCGAAATTATGGACCAAGCATTTGCATTTGAAGGGAACTTGAGTTGGTTCGCTAGTGGCTGCTGGCTTTGCTTGAAGGCCTGCCAAGACTCAAAACAGAAACGGTAATTTATAGACGACAGCTTGAATGCAATATTCTTCGGCTAAATTTAGCATCCAAATTAAACTTGAACTACTCGTGAAGATCCACAAAAATATTGGAACCAAGCTGTAACAAATGCATGGACAGCTAAGCTATATTTTGTTAGTTTGTAACACTAACAAATTCTGGTTTTGAAACAAATCTATTCATAATTCACACACATTATGCTAATAACTAAATTAAACATGCAATCATATTTCATCAATTTAAAACTAAAAGCCTACCTTGATTACCAAATTCGAAAAATTTTCTGCATGCACAAGAAATATTATCAAAGACGATGATCCTAATACGGGGCAAATTGCAACCTTATATAGTCACAACTCACAACTTTCTAAAGTGACCGCGAATGTAGACTATTTAGCCCATTCAGGTACTCCACACATTATCAATAGCTTGCCCTGTCATATTTAAGATGGAGACGATCCATAACCCAGTCACCTTTAGTGGATCCAACAACAGAATCTAACCCATATTTGCTAAAAACCCAAAGGCCCACATGGGTCCAGAATATTTTAAATGGCTCAATATTTATTTCCAAAGAAAGAGCAGAAACAATCTGGAACGAGGTAACATCCTGCTAGAAAAGGAAAACAAAATACAAAGAATTAATGATAATAAAAGCTATCCTGCAATCCTCAATTTTTACAGAGGTCCCTATTTACATCATCTGCTGCGACATGCTGCAAAATAAAAAAAATAAAAAATTCTGCAAGACTCCCTCAGACTTCCTTACCATAGACTCTATGGATCGTTCCCTTGCTTCTAAACGAAATGAAGATAAGACACTCAAAGCACTCCTGAGTACCACTTACCTTAGGTAGCTCAACATTGTTCCTTGCATTATAAATTGTTTTAAGAGAATGATACGTATTCCTTCTATAAACTGATTATGTATATATATGAAGAATAGTTTCAACTCAGAAGCAAATCAAGTCATTACATTTTTATCTCACAAAAGAAAAAAGAAGATTATTTCAGGCGGGTGCTAATCTGATTGGTGTGATTGTCTGTCTAAGATATTCAGATGGAGGAATTTCAATGTAAGTGTTGTGAACTTATAGGCCAGGCCCACGACGCGACAACAGCCCTGAATGTGGTCGTTCCGATTTTGAAATCAACCCCTTTTCTTGGTCCAATTCGATTCAAGTTGTGCCAGACCCGTCAATAGCTTTGCATTGGCCCCCACACTGAAATTCATTGGTCTATAGTAATCGATGCTGCAAATGCTGCACGTACATGTAATTCTTGGTGTTTCTCCAGATAGACCCCCCCGGCCCCTTCAAATTCTGCAAAACTATACCATGTTTGCAGGGGCAATAGGAAATTGCATTGTTCCTTGCTTGCAACACTAGATCAACAACCATATTATTTGGACTGACACTGCCATTATATGCACTCATCGGAGCAATATTCCTGGCAAGTATTGCCCAAGACCTTAAGTATCAACTATCGATCATATAGGGTTAACATAGGCTTCACGAGGTGATTGAAGTGATCAACACCCCAGCTGAATCTTAAAGAGTACCTTCTAAGAAGACAATTAAATACTATCTCATATTGGAAAACTTTTCCCCTAACCAAAGAGCAAAAGTTAAAAGAAGATAATGTCAAGTTAGCTTATTCTTATCTTATCAATGGTTGTAACCTGTGTTACATGTGCTGAATAGTACAAAATACCTGTGGCTGTAACGCACTTATCTGTTCAGATATCATGGTAAGACAAAACTGTTCTCGTCCTAGTCAGAGTAATCGCTTCTGACTCCACTATTCTACTGGCGTATTATATCTGAGATGTGCGCAGAAGACTAAAAAGAGTACATCTCTTTCATTCATTTCCCTTCTCACATGGTGTTAACCAGAGAGTGCCTCTCTTTCATGCATTTCCCTCATCACTCCATTCTTGTTTTGGATAGCTGATTAATGGAATCTTGTTAACATAAATACATGTTAAAACTACCATATATCTTTAAGTTACTAACATTTACATAAATTTATCCAGTGGCAGTGTGTGAAAATCACCTCTCGAGATCAATTATTTGATTAAATATTTAAACTTTTATTTAAAAAATATATTCATCCAATAGTCAATGCATAGAAAATCAGCACATTTACAGTCAATTTATATGTTGCATTTGTCCTAAAGGAAAATACTAAAAGATCCCAAACCAAAAAAAAAAAAAAAACCTGTCTATTCTCTGAATTATCGACATTAAACTTATTAAGGAAACTTAGAGCAGTAGTTAATGCTTACATCTTTAAAATGGCACGTCATTAACAACTTGAATACTGTTTTAATTAGCAAATACTAAGTTGGCACTCTATCCGATGATTAAATTGCCTGTTGAAGACTAGCACACGATACTATAGTCTACAGCCATCTTAAGCTTAAGAAAAAAGTTTTCCTCATTAACTTGCCATATTGATAGCCAATGTTTTGAAGGTTTTCCACTTGAATATATATAACAAGTGCTTCGCTTGTAAACATGATACAAATGATGAAAGACAAATTATCTTAATTTTGTTCAGGGGTCACAGACTCTTTAACAAACAACATATTTCATCATGTTTGGAAACATGGTCTTGATTAAGTAATTTTAAAAGAATATATCTGCAATACTCAAGTTATCGCATATTATAATGTTGATAGAATAATTTGATTCCATTAAGAGACATAAAATGAGAAAAAGATATTGTAGTTTTATCAGGGTAGAGCATCTTTACGAGCGACACTTTATAATGGCAATATATAGACTACTATAATAGATATTGTGGCTTCAAAAGATTCTTTGGTTTTACTTTGCAAATGCAAAAGAGATCAAGAACAGATGCCAGGGGAGTGGGGGTTGCAACGCTTAAGCTGATAATTATGTACTAGATTCCTAACTAGATTGTGGAATAGCAAACAGAAAAAAAAAAAAAACCTTGGGTTTAAATTCTTAGAGCTTTACTTTAATGGATACTACATGGGTAGTCCATAAATATTAATCACAGTCAGTTTAAAGAGGAATCCATGGCGTCAATGCTGATGTTGACTCAACTGTATAATATACTAGCAAATATGAGAGAGAGAACGAGAGAGTCAGACCATTAAAGGCATTCAGTGTTGCATATGCCTCAGCTTCAGAAATTGATGACAGAATGAGGCATAACATACACAAAAGCAAGCAGCTTGCATAGACCCATCACGGTTGTCCTGTTGATGACGCTTCTCTTTCATTCACCTTTTCAATCACCTGTTTTTCTTTCTCTATTTCACTTCTGTATGGTCTCTGTTGCCCCTGCCTGATCAACTACACAAAGCTCACCATCTAAAGAAAAACACATTAATTAACATAACATCAACACACCAAAGACCGCCTCATCTTTTTCCTTTCTGCATATTGTTTTCTCTTCTGAAAACCTCTAAAATCAATGCCATGTATTTAAAGATGAAACACGTGAAACCCTGGTGATTCTGTGTGTTAGGTGTAATTATACATCGGTCAACAATAACTATAAACAAATATGAAAAGGAAAAAGAGAACAAGAAAACCCTTTGAGGTTAACCCTCATTGTATGTTTGGAATGACATAAAGGAGAGAAGCAATGGGGGTTTTCTGTTTTAAACTGCAAGCAGCTGATAATGTAAAAGACAAGACCACATGGTTCAAGCAAAACTCAGAGGTCCAATCTATCACATCATTCCTTTTTTGATGCAGATGAGTCCCAGAATTCCCAAACTGGTTTATAATGCTAAGCTCAAACCTCATAATTTATGAAGAGTGCTTCATTCATAATGCTAACTTAGTGGCATAGTTTTGCAAGTGGTTTTGATTCTCGAATACTGCCCAATAGTCACAAATCTCTCTCTTTTTTTGAAAGATTATTCTCTCACCTTTCTCCTTTTCTTTAAGCAATAGAAGAAGTGTAAAACACACGCTTCACAAAAGCTAGTACCATATAAGGATCAAATCTTGGTGATACTTCTAAGATTTACAAGTCAAAATTAAGCTCAAATTTAGATCTAAGGAACCACTTAAAAATTAAAAACATCAGATCAGAATAATAAAACAAAAATGTATGAAAGAATACCTCCAGGGAGTGGAGTCCATCTCTTCAGCCTTTCAAAGGGTATCAGTTGACCAGAAAATACACAGATCCAAGTGTTAATACTATATAAAAAGTACCAAAGTTAAATCAGAGATAAAAGCAGGCATAAAAACAAAAGAGGGCGGAGATTACACTGCTCCAGATAGTCCAGTAACTTACCCACCACTTCTTGCAAAGAAAACAAGCAGAACTGATATAAAGTTTTTCTGAAAGCGTAAGAAGGTTTAAGAAAAAGAACGGAAAAAAAATAAAAGAAGCAAAAAAACACCTCGATGTAAGCATCTTCAGAGTTGAAAACAGGTAAAAGAACATTCACTTCAATAGTAAAAATTACTATTAAGAGAATCTCAAGCAAAACAAGTGTTCTGAAAGAGCTACTTCTCTTTATCAACCGAGAAACCCTAACCAGAAACCTGTCTAGTAAGGCAAAAAAAAAAAAGACGGTTAAGAGAGAAGAGTTGGTAGTAGTTGTGGGAGGGGAAGAAGAAGCCAGCCAGGGCTTAGATCAGGATGGAGCAGAAACGGACAGAGAAGATTCTTAAGGCCATCATGAAAAAAACCAGTCCAATGATGAACCTAAAAGAGCTAGACTGACAAACAACACCACCGAGCCATAAAATTTAGAGAGAAAAAGATATACTATAAGATATATATGGCATGTAAAAGAGTAATGATGATCCTTTACATCTTCAGTCAGAAAAACAAAAAAGGAGGAAAAGCGCAGTCAAAATCTTTCATCATTACACCAATCTGGTGATGCCCAACGACCTTAATTTCCCTAATGACCAAAAAACCCATGTACAAAAACGATTAAAAAAAAAAAACCCCTTAAATTACATGTGACGAAGAGAAGATAAACAAGAACAAGAACAAGAAAAAGAAAACTCACCAGGAGATCAATGCAAAAAAATCAAGAAAAGGTTCGAAAGTAAACATCACGGAACATGGAAGCAATAATTGGGGGGAATGAAGCCTGGTCCGACGTCACTAACTTATGATCAATGATCATGATCTCAACTTTAGTCGAAAAAATAAAATCCACAGAAAATTTTGATCAATTGAGATAGAATTATAGATCTAGTTGGTGGCCTCGAGCCAGACAACATTCCCCTCAAAGGAAACAGCTTCCTTCCATTCTTCTCATCTATTTCACCAAAAAACGAAAAAGTTAACCAAAGTTCCCTGAATAAGAGAAAGAGTGAGGTGTAAAGAGATGGAGAGAGAGATGCTGGGTTGATTGTGAGTAACAGTGAATGAGAAATGATATGGGTGAGTGATGGAAGTGAGAAAAAGATAAGTTGATATAGAGATGAAAAGGCTAAGAAGGAGAGATGGAGAGGTGAAAAGGACAAAGAAAGTAATAAAAGTAGCAGACCCCCTGACCCTACGTCTGGGTCTTGGGTTCCAGAAATGACCAGACCCCCAACCCCCACTTCTCTCTCTCTCTCTCTCTCTCTCTCGTGTACGTCACTTTGCTTATATATCTATTTCATCGATCAATATATATATTTATAGCAATATAGCATTAGCATGCAACAATATATTATAGAGAGAGAAATTCAGGCTCCCCCTTTTTTTTCTCCCTCTTTTTCTCCTTGATATCAAATCCCATGTCTACCACGAGATCATAATCATGACCTAATCACACCATCAGCTCCAGCTGTTATATTTAGCTCTATCTTAATCCTAACTAACCCCATATCGAAAAAGAAATTATTAAACTAGTATATTAATTAATCCATTTCTTAATTTAAGAAATAGCCACTCTCAAAGCTGAATAAGCTTAGCTTAATGATAAAAAACAAGTTGATACATATAGAAAGTTTAAAAAGAAAAGGACATTTGAATTATGAACTTAATTTAATATTTTTTAATGAAAGTAGTAATCCATATTAAACTGGAATAATAAGGTAAAGCGCCCTGATTAAACTTGATGGCAACATTGTTAAAACATGATAAAGGAAAAAATATCTTTGCATTCCAACGCTAACGAATTTGACTCCAATATTTGCTACTTTCTTCTCACAAACATGTACAAATTCCAAAACTAGAGAACAACATTTCTGAAGGATTCCGTTCATGTCTTCTGTTCGAAAGGAAAACCAGTAGCAAATAGCCATAGTGGTATAATTATAACTTTCCCGAGTAAGAGTAACCTCTCCCAATAGCACTTTATAGGTGTAAGGGTAATTAACTTAGATCATATAGTTAAGAGGGTTTTAGCAATTATTCACTTAAAAGAAATAAAGAAAAAGAATATAATAAAATTCATGATCATGTTATAATTAATGATGCTGATGACGACGACAAGATATAGAGGAATTGACAAGGATGAGTCAGAGGATTAGTTGAGCTAATTCACCGTCCTATATTTGGACAAAGTGTGTTCCGTTTAGCAAAAGGATAGCATATATCATATACCATATTTTTGTACAGTATAAACTTTGATAGAAGAAATTCATAAATAAAGATCATGAAAATGGGAACCACCTTTCTTCGGCCCTCCCTCGTTCACTGCAATTTTTCGCTACTTTTTTTTTTCTTTCTACGCTCGCGGGGGATTCGAGATGACGACAGTCACAGACTCACACAGACTTAGGAGTAGTAGTAACAATATATTTAAAAGGAAAAAAAAAAAAAAAAGACAGGGAGCGTGTGGTCACTGGTCAGGTCAGCGTTTTCTGCTTAAAATTCAAGTGCTTTCAGCTTCACTGATGACACATGGTCCTTCCATTCTGATTCATTTTCATTACGTACTAAACAGTTTCCATGACGCTGACTATCCACTTAATCTCTGCCTGTTTTACTCTTTTGAAGCATAATTCCAAAGCTTTTTAACTTTTTAAGCACACACATTTTCAACACTGCAAGAATTCCTCAGCCAATTGACATACCTTTATGTTGCCAATAAGAAGATTCAACAGGAAATGGGGAAATCGTTTTAACCCTTGCATAAGATTGATCTATATGTGATGGCTTAGTTATTAGTGTTGAGAAATTTTATGACTAGTCTTATTACAAAGAGATGAAATTGGTTCTTCAAAATATTTTTTCTTTAGAACTAGAGTGTTGAAATTATAAGGTTTTTTGGTTAGGTCATTCAATGTTTGAAACTTTTAGTCACGTGATATAATTGAATTTTGGTTTAGACTTTTAGATGCATGAACCCCTGTGACTGTAGATAACTTTTTCTAAGTAAATCAAAGCTTGGATTGGTCATTTTAAATAATTTCTTACAACAATTTTTTCCTTTTAGCATGTCATTGCAGTGTCTAAATTAATTGAAAATCTTCATTTTACAAAGTTAGAGAATAAACTATTTTGACATAATGTTCAAAAAAATTTAAATAAGTCATTATTATTTTGTTGCATTCAATTAAGTTTTTATACTTTTATTTTAAGTTAAATAAGCTCTTATAACTAATGATGGGTTAATTGTCATCACTCAAAATATCATTTGTCATTTTATACTCATATGATATTGATATAGACGTTGAAAAATGTCACATGAGTATATCATTATGTCACATTAACACATCAAATCATCATCAATTATGACATCTCAATATGTTGTCTCATCATCAATTATAATATGTTAACGTGACACGTTAGAGACACGTGGTAAAAAAATGTAAGTGGCATTTTAAGTAAGTCAACTATTAATTATAATGATTTATTTGACTCAAAATAAGAGAATAAGGATTTCATTGAACGCAATAAAAAATAACTTTTAGAATTTTTTTGAATAGTTTAGAAACTTTTTTAAATATTATGTCAACTATTTTTTCATAAAAAAATTACACATAACAGAATTTAAGCTCGATCTCGTGCAATTTTAAACTCTGAAAATAGAGTTTCAGTAAATCTTTAAACTAAAAAATACAAAAACTAAAGAAAGAAAGAAGAGAGAAAGTTATTTAGAGAAAGGAAACATGAGCTTGTGACAGTGGTATATATCATAACAAACTTAAATCTTTACTGATATGGGATTTCCATAAGAGATACAAAGGTCGAAGTTAATCTGGACTATTGTAAGAGTTTCTTTCCTCTATGAGTAAAGAGCCAATGCAATAAGGACATCGCACAATTAACAAAGGTGAAATGCCATAAATCTCATATTAGTAAGGATAGGTAAGTCTTGAATATATAAATATGGACTTTCTTTTACTTATTAAGTATGTTTTTTATATTGAAAACATGGGCTCGTAATAGATTAAGTTTTTGTGACACATTGTTTGACCAAATTTCTTGACGATGGATGAAAATTAATACTCTTTTGCTCCCAAGCAAAAATAAACAAATTAAAAATGAAAAAATCCGAGAGAGGAAAATAATTGCCGCATATTTGTTCCATTGACCTCTTTAAGTCACTGTTTTGACCTTACCCTCGGGGAAAAACATTTTGAATAAAGTATTTAATGTTACATTTATCTTTTCCAAGACCCCCCATCCACCCCATTCTTCTTTTTTTTTTTTCTCTAATTTCATGAAGATTGACCTAACTCCTCATGTCGGCACCAAACTTTACCTAGATTTTTGTTCTTTCCCAATTCCCACCACATTCATTAACAGCTACGTCTGCCCTCTTCTTCCTTGGAAAAGAAATAATTCAAGCAAATCAAAGATAAATCCTTCAACTGATCTTATATGGGCTGATTAAGATTTTGGTTTATTATATTAACCTGTTGGGCGCAGCAAATAAGCTTTAGAAAATGTGGAAGAGTGGTTGAAAAGTGAAAAGGTGAGAAGCCTTTTTTGCAAGCTTTTAGGCCACCCAACCCCAATTCCAATTGAGAGAAGAAGAAGAAGATTCTCTACAAACTAAACAACGTAGAAAGCAGAACCAAAGGTTTTCTTCTTCTTATCCTCCATGTTTGAAATTTCCAACTCAAAACATACATGCCACGACACATTGAGTTTCGTTTCCTTTATTTTAACGCATAGCCAAACTGACCTTGATCATGCTGTTCCACACTGTTTTACTGCCAAATTTTTATTGTACCATTAAAGCTGGATACCAAAAGTGAGGGGGAAAAATATATTGTACTTTATTAAAGCACTGCACCAGAGACGTTAAAAGGGGAAAGAAGAAAGAAATAAAGGGGGGATGGAAATTGAATACGTGAAGCCAACAAACAAATCTATCAGACATTCACATATATATATGTGTGTGTAGAAAATCAACATTGTTGTAACATGGGGCCAGCTCCCTTCTGCTCACCCTTGTATCTGTATATATTTTTTTCTGATACACTCATCTTTACAATCTGGCATATGCCTGTAACTCAGTTTTACCTGTTAGTAATATGTTTCATGTTTATGTATATTATATTATATTGTGATTACAAACTGCGCATAAATTTGTGGGTCCTGAATCTCTTTTCAGGCCTCATCCTTTTCGTTTCCTGTAAACAAATCTTTTCTTTGGGCCAGGCTTTCACGGATTTCCTATGAGTAAAAGAAAAAGCGATAGAATGCTTCAACTTAACTAAAAGAGTGAAAGACCCAAGTATCGCCAAGGTCCAATCAGGGGCGATCAACTGGACTAAGCTAGCTGAAGACAGCTGAAAAACTGAACAGAAACGAATCAATTGGGACAGAACAAGGCCACCATACAGCCCATGGGCTCTGGTGAGTCCGGTTTCCAGATTGTTTGCACTCGCTCTGCCTCGGTTTTCATAGATTTTTAGTGCTGAAAAATGAAACGGATTCAACAACTATCAATTTCCAGAACATTGAGAACACATTTTGGTTCTGAGTTGAAAAGAAATGGCAAATCATTCGTATATATGTTTGCAATCTGTTAAAGAAAACTACGACAAAAGTTAAAACCTAGTTATATACTCTGCCTACCACTAATACATAAGATATTCATATGCCAGTAGCTTTGTACCAATTCTTCCTTGAAAAATTTAAAATCCAACCAACGTTAAGAATGTCCCAGTGTGAACTCGGAATGATTTTTTGCATAATCTGGGTGAAAATTAATTAGTTCAGATAGGTTGAGGATATTAAGTGTTTTGATAAAATAAATATATATCACATCTCAGTCTACGTCCATTAAAGTTCCCAATCAAAATTTGATTTATCGCTTCATTAGAACCCCACCAAGTATGAACGCTGATACCGTGGGGAGGGTATAAAATATTCTTAAATTCCAATTTGAACATGTGAAAGGAAGGATGGAACTCAACTGATGAATGTAAGTGAAGAAGACCCACCCACCCAACCCCATCAATTTATCAGAAACCGTAGGAGGACCTAAACATACAGCGAAGTGAGGATGCTGAAACAGTAACTCAGAGCGACAGTCTGGCTGGGAAGTGTGAACATCGAATCTTCAAGAATCAATTTTTGTGCCCTATAAGTAGAGTTAGCGGCCACTTGTCACCCAAAAACTCTTTCCAAAATCCCATCAAATTACACTTCACGTGTCCACAGAACCACAAGATGATCGACACGTTCAGATGCAAAATACCCCATGAATTCCGCATTCAGATAGATTATTACTGGCAGGTCACAAAAGTGGACCTCTGTTTTGACTCTGAACAAGTGTGGCGTCTACTGATTGGTTCTATACGTAAAGCCTGCTTTACCCTGGCTTTGTCCTGACGCTACGATCCAAAGTTGCCATTGTCAAAAGAATTACTTTAGACATAAAACGTGGCTTTCCCGCATTGTACGACGACGAAGTTGTTCCTAAACGAAATGACTTTGCTGAAAAATACCTTTCAATAACTTAGAAGATGGGAATGGGTGGTAGTGTCCTTAGATATTCATATTCCTAAGTCATATACCCAACAAATGAATTTGATATGATTGATTTCCATGTTTAATGGGTTGAGATGAGAATACGCGTATGGGCCTGCGAAATTTATGTATCATCATACCATCATCCGAATTGGGAGAATGAAAAGAACGTTTGCTCCATCCCTGAAAGAAATCTTAGGGAAACCCAGATCCCAAATCACAGAATAGACCCATGCAGGTCCCATAACCAATCACGTTGCGACATTATACATTCCAGGACGATTTTAAAACAAATAAATGGCCATGTCGGTTTGAGAGAAAAACCCACACGAGGCTGTCCAACAGGTGCACCAATAGAGCAGCAGCAGTACAGTTGGTATTTTCCCCATCAAAACCGGCTTTAGCCCACCCCTTGGATACCCTCACCACTTATCGCAGTCCCACCATATTTCTATACATTAAGCTCTCCATCTCCGTTTGCTTCACACTCCACTCTACAAAACAGATACTACCACCATGTTGACAAGGAAAGAGCAGCACCAAGCGGCAGCGACGGTGAAGGTGGAAGTTGGTTTATCAGGTTTGGATCTGCACGACCACCCTATTACAAATATTAAACCCAGTAGCAAGAACAAAAGAAGATTCAGTGATGAACAAATTAGGTCACTAGAATTCATGTTTGAGTCAGACTCAAGACCAGAGTCGCAGAAAAAACAGCTGCTAGCTAATGAGCTTGGACTACAGCCTCGACAGATTGCTATCTGGTTCCAGAATAGGAGAGCTAGATCAAAATCTAAGCAAATTGAGCGAGATTACAACATTTTGAAAGAGAGTTATGATGCTCTTGCTTCTAGCTATGAATCCTTGAAAAGAGAGAATCAATCATTGCGTATCCAGGTATTTTCCCTTGTCATTCACTATACATGTTAGAACACTTTTGCTTACAGATTCTAACTTCTAAACCTATTGGTTCTCAACAGTTGCAAAAACTGAAGGGTCAACTTGAGATGGAACATGGAAACAAAACCCATGAACCAAACAGAACTGGAAACAGTGGCGATGGCAATTCCGAGAACAAGAGTGTTATATGCGACGCTAACGAGAAGATTACCTTTCTATTTGAAGGCTATGACCACATGATTTCAAGCGATAACAATAGCAGAGATGCTGAGAGCAGGGATGAGGATAGAGTGGTTCTGGATATGATGGAAGCCACAGATGGTTCCTTGACTTCATCAGAAAAATGGTGCGGCTTCGAATCCAATTGTTTCCTTGATGAATCAAGTTGTAGTTCAAATTGGTGGGAATATTGGTAAACTTGAATGCGAAGTGAACATATGCAGCGCTTGCACTATAGTACACTGACTGACTCACATCAGAAATTTCAATTCTGTCTGCATATATTTTTCTATCGGCATGTAACTACATCCATGATGCATGCACCTTCGGTTCGTTTTCTTTTTCCTCTGTTTTTATTTGTTCGGAGCACTCCCAGTTATTAACTCTCTTAAAACTATACTTCCTTACACTGTCTAGGTAGTAATTGAATTCAAAAAACACATTAATGAAAAAGAAAAAGGTAACAAGGAGTTCAACAAGGCAGAGACGACCTAACTGAGAAAAGTTTCTAATACTTGGATTCTTCAAACATTCAAGACGATCACAGTTGCATGATATGAGCATGACAAGAGTTAAGGCCTCAAGCTGGACATCATGGTAGTACGGATTTTACGTCCATGAGCAGGATCACAAAGTCAGCGACAGTAGTTTTCCGAAAAATGTACAGCACTGTAGGATTCCCTTCCAGTCATTTATACTCATTTAATCGTATAAAAAATGCAAACGGGATGATAAAAGATTATAGTACAAATGACGCAAACAAGGGGACTATATTCAGGCAGAATGAGCTTATGAAAAAATAGGCAATATAGTAGAAAGACTGTGCCCCTTGACTAACACATATGAGTTTATGAGCAAGAAGCCTCACAACAACAGGCCTCCAATATGTCTAAACTAATATCTCTGTCAAATAACTGCACAACAAAAAGTACTGATGCAAATATACAATTTTGCCTTTCCAAGCTTCCAAATACTAAGAATAACTGCAAGAATATTTTCCACTTATAACTAGAATAACTGCCAGAATATTCCCTGCTTTTAATTTGCCCAGCATAGAGTTTTATTGTCAGTCTCCAAATAAATGGCGACAATTCAGCTTCAATCTGTAAAATAAAGCATATTGTGAAGTTTGGCTTTATTTGAGGGAAAAGAATGAGAAACAGTACAATAATTTTTGCTTCATTAGTCATGAAGAGAATGCTCATATGCTCCCATCATTAATATCAGAAACTGTACTACAAATTGCTGCATTCTTAATACTACTAATTGTCACATTCTTAATACAAGCAGGAAATGCTGTTACATCAGAATGTATTGACCAAATCTTGTACATACATAAACCTATATAAATGAAAAAAGGGTTAAAAACCTCCAAATCATCATCGATATGAGCGTCTAAAGCTCAGTTTTGACCTTTACATCTCCATTTGGTAACATACTTTGTGATTGAGCAAGCCGTTTAAATTCCTGCATTGTACCAAGTGCTTTAAGCTAACAGTAACCAATGAAAATAACTTAGTAAAGACTGGTAAAGTAAGAATTTCAATTTTCATGAAACTGCATGAAAGTACCCATAAACTTAACAAACTAATCAATTTGAATTATCCATGGTTTAGTATCAAGTGAAGTGAACTCAGTTAAACCTATGAGTCGTTTAGACATACACACCTAAAAAATATTGGATTCCAACAATTCATCGCTAAAGTATTTCATATCCATCTAAGCTTTAGCAATTGCAATGTGCGCTTAATGCTTCTTAACACTATAAGATATGCAGTTCAGATATCATAACACATGTTCTTAAGCCTTTTTCCCAATTAAATAAATAAACAGGTACATGCTTGTTTCCACTTTCGTCAACTACCAAACAGAGATTTGTATGCAAATGCAAGAAAAACATGAAACAAATGCAAAGAAAAGTCTAAATAGGCAAATAATTGTTTAGGAGTGTCTTCTTTTTAGTGCCTTACCCAGCCTAAGAGATTGTGCTCTCTCCATGAGAATAACTTGAAGACAGAAGCCAAAAACACACTAGATAAGGAGAAAATAAGCCTGAGTATTTTCAACAACCAGGCAAGACAAGATCCATCTAAAGATGAAATCAGGGAGGAGGATAACAAGATGTTGCAGGGAGAATGAACAAGTGATGATGGGTCAGAAAGCTTTGCCAAGAGGCCATGAATAAGGAGGTTTCCCACTTAAGAATCAAAATCCAACAAGAATTGATCACTACAACATGAATAGAAGACATATTCATAATCAAAGTCAGCTTAATTTGACTTACAGCAGCAGAACTTGCACGTATCTCTCTGTATGATTCAACTTCGTCAGGAAACGTCTGCTCAAGCTCTTCCAGAAGATGCTTTCGTAAACTCTATAAAATTCACGAGTTGAGTAAACACATATATACTAGTGCTGAATAAAATGAAATTAGAATAAGATATCCCATAGCTGGAGATAAAGACTACCTTGAAGGCATCAGTTTTGCCTTTAGTAACCTGATTTTTTGCAATACAGCTGTTTAAAACATCCCTTGTAAATTCATCAGGGTTCTTCCCATCATCAATCAAACTACATGAAAACACAACAAATTACAAGTGGGCAGTGAAGAAAACAAGCTTGAATGCACCCGAAAACACACACACACACGGACAAAAAGAACAGGGGAAACCCACTTGAGAACTTCCATAGGCACTTGAATATTACACTTCTCAGACAATTTTGCCATGTTATCAAGCTCCGAAACCAAGGAATTCCTACAACAACAAAAAGTAAACCCCAATTAGATAAGCAATGCTGCAAAGACTAACTAAAATCTTATAAAAACAAGAACGCGAAAAATATATGGGATTTGAAGAAAAATTACAGGCGTTGAAGGAGAGGGAGCTGCGAAGCAGCATTAAAAGAAGAGACGGTGAGGTATAGTTGATGGAGAAGGCCTAAAGTTTTCTGGATGGAGTTTATTACTTGAGTCAGATTCTGCTTTGGATCATCATTCGGCGTGGCGGTTCTCGTATCATTTGTTTGACTGCTGACTATCCCATTCCCGCCGCTCCCTCCCGTCCCTAACGTAGATGATTGTGATGAATCCATTTATACAGACTTGTAATTTTTCCTTCTCTATTACAATTCACTGTAATAATCAAATAGGTAAAAAAGATGGAAAGTTTTTAAACCCTAAAAAACAGAGAAGAGGGAATTGAAGTCCTGCATAAACCCTAAAATCTACAGCAAATAGTAAGAAATTGGCAGCTTTGAGAGAGATTTCGAAGGAATTGAAATACCTGGTTTTGGAGGAACTGGCAATGGAATATCAGGAGCTCCAATTTGCCTCTTTTTTCTTCTCTCGTTCTCTTCCTCGGTTCGAGTTGTCCAGTTCTTGTTTTCGGTTTGAGTTTTTGGGCTTCGGCTCTACTCCGGGAACTCTGGATTCATGTGGGACAGGCCCAATTCAACTGCCCGGGTAGAAGAAAGTTTCGAGACTTTTTTAAAATGAATGAAAATCGGGCCGATTGTTTTGGGGGAAGGGATAATCGACCATAGAGGGAAGCACTGTGCAATTAAGAGAGTGCAATCTGCCTGCTTCCAAGCCCACCTTAAAGTGAACCAAGAGAGAGCCCAGCTTTTTCCTTATTTACTTATCCTACTGAAAGAGAAATGTGATTCTTTTTTTTTTTTTTTTACATACATAATTTTCCAAACAAAACTGACTAGCTAATAATTTTCCTTATTTACTCTGCAAGGCCTAGCTAATAAAATCTTGCTACAACAAAGATGCCCCCTAATGCATGTAAGTGAAGGAGAGAACCTGCCATTAATGGCGATAGAAAGGGACAGAAATGAATTGTGTTGTCAGTTGTGCCATTTGGGGCCTATTCCCCCTAGACATTTTCTTTCTCATCAACATCTACTTTTTATAAACTGCTGGCGCGACATCGGGTTCGGAACAACACGAAAAATGTTGAGCCAATTACTATCAGGGGTATCATAAAAGTTGTAACACTTTTAAAGCTAAACCTTATAGGAATTGACAGGAGAAATAAGGTAAAATAATGTGAACCCATAGCGAACCTACTCATCAATTTGTTCACAGGTCAATTTTTAAAACAAATTTTGCCTGTTAAAGCTATGGCTGAATAAAACACCTTTAGTTTTACCAGCTGTACAGTTCCTTGCTGATAAAAACCAAAAAAAAAAAAAAAATTTTGTCCCCCCAGAAAAGTTGGTTGGTAATCTGGGCCACAAGACTAGCAAAGAATGGATTCTAATATTCTGCTTCATTCAAGAACATATGCTTCATCACGTGCACTTTATTAGATTCATATTTTCAGAACCATTTTTTTAGCTGATCTCACTATCAAGCCTTTATCCAACTTGCAATTAAGTTTTTTGCAAGGTCCTAATCAACTTGTAGTATATATATAGCACAGAAAAATAAAGCAAAGTGCGAGCTTTAGATGCAATGTGCATTCTGCATCAAAAAAAAAAAAGACCTTGATGAAAGGAAGGACCAGCTGTTTGCTTTAGCAGATGTGAGATTGGCTGGAAATATTATATGCATAGCACACAAAGCAGAGAGGAACCAATCCATCAAATAATATGCTGAGGGGATCACGTATTGCTTTTTAATCCAGGGGTCCCTCCCGGCTTTTATGTGTACAGCTCAATCCCTCCTCTTTTTTCTCCAACAAATGACAGTTGAAGATGTCAATATCATTACCTACTCGCCAAACATGCTGAGTTATTTGTTAAGGATAAAACCTCTGCTGATTGAGCTAATCATACAGAACATCATACGTATCTACATATAATAAGAATTTAATGGAGAAAACACACACACGCACACAAAGTCACAATTTAAGAAAACTGGCTCCGAGCTGGCTATAGATTCCCAGGCTGACCTTCCTCGCAGGTAAAAACCATGTACTTTCTCAGTCAAGAAAAACAACGTCCCTGTATTTCTCTTGTATCCACCCTGTATCTTTAGTTGGAGTTAGTAGCACATACACAGCAACATGGGGCCAGGCTACTTGGTAAATGGAATCGATTCCATCTTTTTGGTCAGGTATTGAGTTTGGGATACATTTCATGCTTAAGAAGAATGGTTCTAGGCAGTAAAGGTTTAGCCATTCACCTTTTGTTTTTGGTGAGTTCCTTGTCACTGAAAGGGAAATAAATTGTTGCATGATGTCAAATATAAGAGTAGCTGATGTCTTTCCCTTCTCATTTGTTGCTAAATTATCCTAAATGCGTCGCAGCCTTGCATCAGAATTTCCAAGATGGTAAAACCTTGCGGAAACTTATGTAAATACTTTGATTTTGGTTAATATATATTCTTTAAAGAATTATTTTATAGTATAATACTATACAAAGAATAATGAAAACAATCAAGTGAAATACTATTTTATGTAGAATAACTAAAACAAATGAAGTACTATTTTGTACAAAATAACTATAATAAATGAAATGTTATTTTATGTAAAACAACTAGAATAAGTAGAGTATTATTTCATATGAAACAATTAATACAAGTAGAATAACTATTTTGCACAGAATAACCACTTCACATGAATGGTGCAAACAACCTGAAATAAGTGACAAGATTCATGAATTACTTTTATCTTAGAATGTTTCAGAGAGTTTGGCTTGATGATTTAGATATAGAAATAGTTAATTAAGAGGTCTTTCTCTTAACATTTTTCTAGAGTACAAGTGTTTTACCCTCATACCTTGTTCTCATATATTTGTTCACACACACCTTCTTTTTTTATACTTGTTTATGTACAACTTCTTCAATTGTACTTGTTCACGTATAACTTTTTCTTTTATACATTTTCACGTATACCTCTTCTCTGTTACTTTTTTATTTGAGAATAAGTTTTATTACACCTAATTACTTCAATGATCACATAATGAATTTTTAACCATTACTTGATATTAACTCTCAGTAACCATTACCCAACATTAAAGTTCTTTTTAATAAAATCACTCATTACGTGCATTAAAGTCTTTTCTTGTAACTGCTATTTTTGGTATTATATATAAAGTCTTCACAATTCATTAGAGGCTTTTCCCCTCAGCTAATAAATGATCCTCCAGAACTTCTCTATTTCAAAAATCGCTCCAATCTTCTTTTCTGCCGCCTCCAAACGTATTTTTTTACTTATTTGCACTACTTCATCTACCTATCACAAGAAATCTCTTTACATTTGATAATTAAAGCAACTGTAGACACCCTAGAAGCTGTATTCAGTTTGTGAATGATTAAGACTTTCTCTTTTAATTATGAAAGGAAAATTCAAATTTAGACCATATGAATCATATGAATCTCTCAGCCGCCTACGGCACTCAAATGTGGCCTAGTCTCAGTCTTCCCATGATTGCAGATTGCAGAACATATTTTGGAACAAACTGGATCCACCCCACCGAGCTTTCTAGCCAAGTGAAATCTAAAGCTTTTGCTTTTGACCCAGTACAGTGAAATCTATAGCCATTTACCGCGGTCAAGTTCATCGAATTTCAAATCCGAATCAAGAAAGAGAACCAAGATCTGATTTGATCACACCTAAATCAACTTGGTTAATAATCATTAGTTTCTAGGATTTTAGATTGTGGCAACTTTAATGGACCTTCAAATTAGTGATTTGCTACCCTATTTGCTGAGAAGAAAAAGAGAGAACTGATATGCAATAGCAACTTGTATGTCACTAACCATTTAATATATCAAATTATAGAGAAAACTATGGAGATGGATGTTCTGTTCTGGATAGCAACCCTTTAAGCTTTCAAGTTGAACATAATCAAATCACTAAACTATTCATTATCTGGCATCAAATCTTCCCACAGGGAAAGAATAAAGCCTCGTTTCCTTCATGGTTATTTCATTACTAATTAGATATGCTTTTCAACACAGATAGTGCTTCTTTTCTGTGTTAATAGAGTACTTCCAAACCAGTTATATACTTAATCAAAGTCCTAGATTTAGATTTACACCGTACATGTGGCACCCAACATTGTGAGTTGCAAATTAATATCTAATTGTAACAGTAAAAACCAAAATTAGAAGGCCACCAATTTATCTAAATTCAGCCATAATTAAAATCCCTTCTGTGCACTTTGTAACTCATGATTTGTGAAAAGAACAATGAAGAATTAATGCTGTTGATGTATCAGTAATTTGAGCTAATTGGAAGAGTTCTTAGGGCATCTTAAAGGACAGTGATCATAATACATATTTCCTGCTAAACATTCAACCATTCATGGTTGAGTTAATTTAAACCTTCCATTGCTTTTCTTCTGTTGTCGAATGGAATCCAATCACCCCAAGCTCTTTTTGTTACTCAAGTGGGAAAGACTAATATAGTCCACTAATTTAGAACATTGACTCAGTCGATCAACTAATTGTAACATGTAAATAATGATTAAAAGCCTGTTAATCAAGGACTATCTTTATAATCAATAACCCTAGCTCCTTTAGCATCAAAATCTTCTTTGTTCTTGAAGGAATATGATGTGAATGTATTATGTAAAATGTTCTTTGCTCCATGTAGAACACTGAAGTAGCTCAAACAGAATCCAGGATACTGTTGAGTTGCTCAAAACTCAAGAACCATTTAGCAATATGTTATATATTTGATTCTCCTAAGTCACTCTCACATTATATAAATGTTAAAAGAGTTTGTGGCAATTGATATTTTTGAGATTCATAATTGCACCTCCGCATAAACAACTCTTGTATAGTAGTATTCTATAATAACCAACAGCTTATGAATTAAGGTTATTTGTTTATGCTGGCATCTGCTATTGATGATTCTTTTGAATGAAGCACTTAATCTTATTCCAATTATGCTGCAAACATCACCACAGAATTGGATTTTCTTTTGTTATCCTTACTTCCCCTTTCAATTTCCTTCCACATTTTAGCCATAATTTACCTCTGCAACTTTCCTCATTGCGAAATATTGATCCTAAATTCATATCAAGTCCTGCCACCTTTAAGGCCAGGATTGTGTCTGAGTTTCAAGCCTTTGATTGCTGCAAGGTGGCTGCTACAAGAAGATGGAAGGTGAAAATTGACAAAAAAAAAAAAAAGCATTGGAAGATGGCTTTCTTTCTTGTTTAATTGCCCTAAAGCCTAGAGGGCACGATCCAAGGCGCACTACTAGAGAAATATAAAAGTTGAGGAACCATACCCACCTTTGGCTTTGGCCATGGGATCAAGTGCTTTAAGTGCAAGACACGTAGATAAGAGCTTCTAATGACATCATTTTATCAAATACTTTAGTTACACACCTAATGAACAATATTCTAAGCTTGCAGTTTTTGCAGCGAATTTTCAAGATAACTTTTTTCCATCTTTCTTGAACTTCTCCAAATGCATATATGAGAAAAAGGAAAGAGATCATGCGTTTGGATTGAGAATTGAGAAAAGGCAAGCGTAAATAAAATTATCTTTCCTGAGATAGAAATCATCAAGTTCAATGAAGAGGGCTGTTTTCCTTTCCTAGAAAATTGGGAACGAGTTCATTCAAGTCAATCCTTTGCTATGGACAAAACCACAAGGAGAACTCCATAGGGTGATCATTCTAATTTATCAGCATTTGATTCCCATCAGAATCTAAACAAACAATGTGAAAGCAAAAGAGCAATTATTTAAAAATGTACTTGAGCGAAGAGAAGGATTTTGACAAGCCCATGTATAGATGTAAACAAAATTTAAGCATTTCCATAATCAAAAAGAAAAAAAGGAACATTAAGGGGATAATTGGCTTCCCCTATGCAACATTTTGTCTGTCTCGGATCATTAAAAGAAAACTAGGCAGCATTAGCTAACAATTTTGTTTTAAAATGTGTAAAAACTCCCAATAATCAGCTTACATTTTGACCACCTGGGACCAACTGTCGGGGGTGGATTTTCAAGTGGGACCTACCTCGGGGAGAAATGACTCAGACTGGTCCTTGGATTATTATTTTGTGTTGTCCTATGTTTGAATATGACAACAATGTCCCTGCTCTCTCAAGGGCACATGATTTAGACAAAACAACGGGAAAAGGGACGGTGGGTGTCCTAAAGCCCTTTCATGGGACCTTAGACGCGTGGAGTCATGAACAGAAGCTTTGGTGCAGGGGAAAGGAAATTGAGGATGCATGGAACACGTGGCGTTCCGACCCGCAGGTCCACGTGGGCTTTGGCTACTCGCTGTACTGGGGTTAGTGCCTAAATCCATGCCAGATTCGTGGGTTCAACTGAGGGACACGATAGCATAGACACCAGACATGTGTTAACGTCAAGTAACTTTGTTGAGCTGCTTAAGATTTTTTTCTGTTGTAAAAAGCCCCTTAACATCAAAGATCTTTGTGGCTATTGATCTTCGGCCCACTCTCACTTTCAAGTGCGTGCTGATTAAATTCCTTGTTTTCTCATTTTAAGAAAAACTCATGAAAGGTTAAAATCAATCTCCTTAAATGAAAAATATATATATATCTAATTTCAAATCGACGTCTGAAAATGACTATCCGAATTATGGTTGAAGTTATTTCTCATGAAAATAAATTAAAAAAAAAATCCTTAAGTGAGAAGAGATGTTATGTTTTCACTTTCATAGAATATCACTTGAGTTTACTCTATTCAACTAAACCGCCTAAAACTTAACATGCCACTACTAACTGCTATTAATGATATGTTAAACTGATTGATTCTGAATTCTGGTCATTCTTGTTCTGTTCTTTATCAAATAAAAACTTGAGTGATGTGACTAAATGGTAAAAAAAAAAAGTCGTAATTTTAATGAAATTTTAATAACTCATTGCTCATCATTCATGTCGATGTGGTAGTGTTGTGTTTATGCCATGATAAAAGAAAGAAACTACTAGTTAAAATTGGGTATACAATCAAGTGATATTTGACAAAATGTGGCCCGGAGGTGGAGGATCAGGACCACTAGCTAGCGGATGCCTAAATTCTGAGAGCGATGCGTAGAGGAGAGGCATTGATTTCTGATAGCTCTAGAATAAGATGGCAGCTTCCACAAAAATTGCTAGTTGGCTGGGCTATGGCCTATGTTGTTCCAAGAAAATCAACCACGCGAGCTAGAACCAGCGTGGGGCATGGGGCAATGGCCCCCTCCTCAAATCTCATTTTCCGTTATGCTAGTGGCGGCGCACACTGATATTTCGATTTTAACTTTCATTCATTTGTTTATTTCCGTTATACTGCTGATAAACTCATAACGCCCTGTTTAACCGTTACTTCTATAGTCCACAAAATCTCTATATAAGCAAACCTCCGATTTCATGGTTTAACCCAAAAAAGGAAACCCATAACTCTCCCAAATTAACAAACATCGCCCATTTTCCTTCTCCAATGGCAAAACACTCTGATTGCTTCTGGGTTTTGTTTCTGGCTTCCAAATGCCAAACTTTCTCCTCTCTAGACTCCATTTTACTTCTTCCTTTTCTTTGCATGGCTTGGCTGGCCATGGCACTGTGCTTCTGGAAGTGCCCTGGAGGCCCTGCCTGGGGTAAGTATTGGTTGCGAAAGAGAGCAGCATCCACAAAACCCAATAACATCATTCCAGGGCCGCGAGGGTTCCCGGTTCTTGGAAGCATGGACCTCATGGTTAACCTGGCTCACCGCAAGCTTTTTGCTGCAGCCAAGTCTTTTGGTGCTAAGCGGCTCATGGCTTTTAGCTTGGGTGATACACGGGTTATCATTACATGCAACCCTGATGTAGCCAAAGAGATTCTTAACAGTTCTGTTTTCGCTGATCGTCCAGTGAAAGAGTCAGCATATCGTTTAATGTTCAACAGAGCGATTGGTTTTGCTCCTTATGGAGTTTACTGGCGAACCCTAAGAAGAATTGCTGCAACACATCTCTTTTGTCCTAAACAAATCAGCTCCACCGAAGCACAGAGGTTGGATATCGCCTCCCAAATGGTGTCTGTAATTGCATATCGCGGTGGAGAGTTCTCTGTACGTGATGTACTCAAGAAAGCTTCCCTTAACAACATGATGTGCTCAGTGTTTGGTATTAAATATCAACTGGGTTCTTCAAATAGTGAAACTGAAGAACTCAGCCAGCTTGTTGAAGAAGGTTACGACCTACTAGGGAAGCTCAATTGGTCTGATCATCTTCCATGGCTTGCTGGTTTAGACCTTCAAAAAATCCGGCTTCGATGCTCCGAACTAGTTCCCAAAGTGAACAAGTTTGTTAACAGAATCATTCAAGAACATAAACACCAAACTGGGAAAAGAAACCATGATTTTGTGGACGTTTTACTTTCTCTGAATGGACCTGATAGACTCTCAGACCACGATATGATTGCAGTTCTCTGGGTAAGTAACAATCTGATTGTCATGATAATTAATAAAGCAACAGTTAGCATTTATTATGATATGCATGTTTTTGGTTTCTCTTGCATGATGTTATCTAGCTGTGACATAGTATGGGAAAGGAATCAAAGGTGGAATCCTGATAATGCTTTGGGATCAGTTTGTTGATTAGATTCCTATAATATATGCATTTCCCTTTGATTAAAAATTTAAACGGTTTTTCCTAATCATGCTATACTCATTACACAGGAGATGATCTTTAGGGGAACTGATACTGTGGCGGTTTTAATAGAGTGGATACTTGCGAGAATGGTGCTTCACCCTGAAATCCAATCAAAAGTGCAGGCCGAGCTTGATCAAGTTGTAGGGAGATCACGGCCGTTGATGGAATCAGACATTCGATCGATGGTTTTCCTGCCAGCAGTGGTGAAGGAGGTTCTCAGGCTGCACCCACCTGGCCCACTTCTATCATGGGCCCGTTTGGCAATCACAGACACTGCTATTGATGGATATCACGTGCCCGCTGGGACCACAGCCATGGTTAACATGTGGGCCATCACCAGGGACCCAGATGTTTGGGCGGACCCACTCAAGTTCATGCCGGAGAGATTCGTGTCCAAGGACAGAGCCGACGTGGAGTTCTCTGTGTTGGGGTCTGACCTCAGGCTGGCGCCATTTGGGTCAGGCCGCAGGAGTTGCCCCGGAAAGACTTTGGGTTTGGCCACTGTTAGCTTCTGGGTCGCCTCCTTGTTGCACGAGTTTGAGTGGGTGCAATCAGATGATAATCCTGTTGATCTCACCGAAACGCTTAGGCTCTCCTGTGAAATGGCTAATCCTCTGAAGGTCAAGGTGCACCCTAGGCGCAGATAAAAATGAGAAAACAAGTGAGAACCGTTTGAAACGATAATCGTACAAGTTGTGATGTGTTCAATCGCAACAAAAGCGATTATCCTTAATTAGCAACCTGTTAGATATGCTGGACCTAAAAATGTACATATAGCACGTGTTTCTCTCTATAAATGTCAATGCGCCGTGTGTTGATCTTAACCTACTTTTCTATCATACGGACAATCTAACAATAAGCTAGAGCCACGGCAATGTATAAATTAGAACTATTTAACTGAAATATGGTTTTGATCTTTTGGGTTTCATTTCTTATTCCAAAAGCAGCAGCTTAGAAAATTCACAAGATTAAACCACTAATGGAATATTCATTCCTAAACGGATCGAATATCCACCACGGTGACAACAAATGAGCACAACAGGGTTCCCCATGATTGGCTTCTGTTCACCTTAATCCAATCGAAAAAGGAGGACAAAATTTAAGCCCTAATTAATAACAGCAGGCCCAAAATGTTGCTCATCATGCTTTAATTTGATTGCCTAATTACTTTGCTTAGTAGTAGTATATACGTTTCCTTAGCAGTGGGCCATGAAATTTGATGCAGACATCACAATTCACTATAAGAGTCATCTTGTTGCTATTCACGTTGCCGCATGTATGTGCTTTCAATAAAACGTAACAGCTCTCCTTTTCTGCACAAAAGTGTCCAAGACACCTTCTTTTTAAACCGTTCATGGAACAACAAGGAGAAGCGAAAGTGGACAACATTGTGCATTTCAAGAAGCAGGTAATATATATGACGACCAAATGTGTGTAAAAAAGGACTAATACTGTCTTCTGTCAGCTGTAGGCTGCCAATTATACTATATTGAAAAGCTAAAAGGGTTAGGTGATGCAGCAGGAAGCTAAAAGAGTGGAACATTAGTTGGATGCTTATCTATCCTATTCAGTACAATAAAGATGAACCAGTGTGACAGATCAAGAAAGAATACAGGAAAAACGGACAACCTTCCATTGCTATAAGCCAATATATATAGCCCTTACTCTTAGACTGACGCGCTTAGCCGGTATTTCATAGTTGTATCCAAATTTTCAAATATCAAATCTCGATTTTTATCAAAGACAAAGGGAGAGAGATTTATGAGAAGAAAGAAGACGCTACGTTTTACTGTGTGACTTAACTATTGAAGAAAATCCCCACTAATCTGAGTTAGGCAAAATCTCAGAAGTGGGGAGTTAATTAACATGGTGGTATATGTGGAATTTTATGTAGCAATTATTTTTGTATTTTTTACTATAATTTCTTCTTGGGTTTTCAACAACGTTGTAGCTAGTACTGTTTTTTCTTGATCTGCAAAACTTTATCCTTCTTCTTTTCTTGGAACCATACCTTAAACCATATCTTTAGAACTCGAATGAATTCACATATATAGAACTACATGCAAAGGTGACAAATAACCAAAAGGAGTTTTGATTAGCTAATTATATTCAAATTCCGGTCCAGGTACTATAGGGTTTTTTTTTTTTTTTGAAAAGTGATTTTTATTGACCAAGTACTATAGGGTTGCATGTATCGTTTTACATGACTAATTTTAATTTATTTATCCATCTATTTATGGATACTCTGTCTATATCATGTATGCAAATAAAATGAATGAATTTTCATTTTCAAAAGAAGAAAATGGCAGAGCAGAGAGCTGGAGACTGGAGGGGATATACGATTTCCGGTCTCCTTTTTCCTTTTTAGCTTAGGAAAAAAGAATGATAAAAAGCACGATTTTGATGTTACTGACGAACAATTGCTATCATCTTTAGAAAACACAAGTACATAGACGACCTTGCCTTTTTGTCTTCGTGAGTTTTTCCATTATCTAAACTTTGGGTTCGGGGGCCTCTCCAAAGCTCTTCCCCTTCGCTAGGGCCATCGCTTATGACAAGCAACTAGTCGATGGCAC
This sequence comes from Theobroma cacao, assembly GCF_000208745.1. NCBI lineage: Eukaryota > Viridiplantae > Streptophyta > Magnoliopsida > Malvales > Malvaceae > Theobroma > Theobroma cacao. The sequence goes on from NC_030852.1 coordinate 31,027,983, forward strand.
GTGAAATGCACATGGATCGAAAGACACTAATGGTACTTTCGTGAAAAGTACTTCACATTGAAACAACTTTTGTCTATTGCCCCAGACACTGATTGTGATCTTCCCCGTCTGTTGCAATAATAGCCGCCTTATAAAACCCCAAGTTAGAAAAAGCCAATCGTTCTTGTGTGCAAAAGCATATAGAAAATGTCCAATTTTCGGTTAAACCAATGTCTCTTGGCCTTGGCTCGGTGCATTCACATCACTCTCACACGTCCTAATTTCATGCACCCGCCTAGCTGGATCAGCTGATAAAACAAATCAAATGTAAATCCAAAGCTTTTTTTGGCCACTTCAAATTCTAGAGTAGTACAACTATTTCTTGATTTCTGAATCTCTTGCGATTGGAAATGTTATGTTCATAATGACACATGCTCGTGTCTCTACATGGGCCATACATGAAAATCTTGATTGATTCGTTGTTATCCCCGGGACAGAGCAAGGTGTGGTTACCAAATGAGATCCTAGTACAGATGGATCAAACCATGATTACGAGGGGGAATTGCCGTACAGATTTGCTAAAGTGATTATGTACCCAAAGAGATAGAGAGATACCCAGAAAAGCATGGGGACAAAAATAAGACTTCAAATAATCGGCACAGGATGACTACTGGGCTAACTAAGGCTTGCATAATTATTATATATATGGCTGATATTTTGCTGTCTTTTTGAACACGCATTGTCCTTCTTAACAAGTCCCACCATGGTCCTCCCCTGCTTGATTGATGATGACCATATTCATTCCTTTTGGGGTTACATCTTATGGGAGAAGAAACCCACAATGTTCTCATTAAGAAGAAGAATAATCACAATAAATCAATATGCATTATTGTAGATAAGGAAATGTAAGACCCTTTTTTTTGCCTTCTTTTGTCTAATTCTCTGCACCAATTTAGTTTCATTCCATTCAAATTGATATGAAATCACAAGGCAAATGAAACTGTTCTCTCCTAAAGCCTAGATGCTCGTTCCTTGTCGCTAGTTAATACTTTCTTTCACAAATTATTGTTTACAACTTTATATATTGGAAGAATTTAAAGCACTGTCTGCCATATGATATATGATCATCATGATGATATATTGGTAATGGATCAACATGTAATTAAATGCAATAATTTTGACATATGCTGTATTTTAATCGAGATAATGTTAATATGGCAAACATTGTGATTGAAGGAGGGAAATCTGGAAGTTTATGAGTGAAGCAATTAGGTGAAACATACAGTCCTTTGCTTTCATCCATCACCAAAGATTTATCCATGAAAAACACAATCAAGTTCAAGGGCACGACGTCAAGCAGATTGAACTGGTAATTTCATTATAATAATAATAACGTGAGAGAGCAGAGAAGTAGGAATATATGCCGGGTTTGCGGGTGATCATGCGCACTGACAAGCCACAGCCAACCGATTAATATTTGAATGGAGCATTCAACGGAAACTTTGCTGACTGAATGATGTAAATTCTTGTCCTGGGGATAATGCACTTTTTTTTAAGTACATAATTAAATTTGCTTGAAATTCCTTTGAAGATGATTTATGTTATATTAAAACATTGCAACTGTAGACTATGTAATGATTATTTTCTTAACCAAAATCACTTTTGTTGATGCCATAACCAGAACGGCTATAATCTTAGGACGAGATTTTCCAAACTATAGGCCTAAACTTTTTAGGTCTATAATTAGTGTGTGGAAAATGTCTATATGAGTGAATTACAAGTCAATTTAGTGATCACTTTAAAAATATATATTATCCATATCATCATGAAGGAAAGTATTTTTGTTTTTGGTATTAGACGATAATTAAATTACTTAATTATTTGCATTCAAGAATTTGATTCATTGATTGATATGTGATTTTCTTCATAAAAAATAAAATTTGAATTTTTTTTCTTTTAATTAAAAAAAATCCCTTAATTACTTAAAAGAACCTTGAAAATTAGTTTCATGTATTCCATTCCATATAGCTTGTTACTTTTACTTTAGCAAGAATAATTTACCACTGATGTTGACATCTACCAATGCATAAGAGTCGCTGGCTAAGTTTTTACAAAGCATTTTCTTATGTTATATATATTTCATGTCCTTTTTCTCTTATTGGGTGAATGCTGGCAGAGGGAGTGGTCCTTGCCTCGATTAGCTCTTATTTCTTTGGGTTCCAAGCCCAAAGAGATAGGGCAGTGAAATCTGTGACTCAGGACTTAAAACATTTTCATTGCTTGAAAGCCTATCCCTTTGGGCCATATTCCGGCCGTTACCCTCTTCATATGTTGATTCGACTTTAAGGCTAAATGCTTATTTATATAATTTAACATTTCTTCAAATATTTTTTTTAAGATTTAATTTATTATTTTATTTACATTAAACTGTAGTCTTTTAAATTTTATTTATTTTAAAAAATTAATTAATTACAAAAGTTAACAAATATAATTAATACGATTAATGATTGTTAGGTGAAGTTATTTTTAATAAATATAGATCTAAATATCTTAATTTTAAAAATAATAATTTATTAACTTTTATCATTAAAAAATTTACATTCTAATTTAAATAAAATAATTCTTGAATCTTGAAATGAAAAATTTGATGAATTTTAAATCTTATACATTTAGCCTAATTTGAGCAAAAGTCAGTCGGCTCTCACTAGTAGCCTAATTTTAACTGTAGGCTGCGGCATAACACAAATGCTGGGCCCGGCGGCAAGAAAGTAACGGGAGGAAAAGACCATTAGGCCACGTATCGATACTAGATAGCGGATTCAGGGAATCTTCTTCTTTTTTCTTTTGGACACAAATGCTAGGAAGATAGGAAAGTTCAGAGTTGAATACGGGCAAAATCAAATTGAAAAGAGACCTGTGATGGCTATGGCTGAGGGAGTTATCTTTGTTGTCAATGACTCCATACCGAGTAACTCTATGGTTATATCATATTATATCTTCAATCTTGTTCTCATCCAGAAAAGACTTGTTGAAGTTGAAGCTTTTTTTGCTTATTAAAAATTAAGAAACGTTATATTATGCAAAAGGTCCAGCATCTAACAAGTGAAATAACACAAAGGGAAACCTTCTATACATGAACTAGGGACCAACCCATTATTGAACATTAGAGAACATCAGTTTTTATTGAATAAGGTGGATTCCTGCATCCTCGAAAGCGCCTTCTCTAGTTGGCTCCACCGCTGCTCCAGTGTCCCAATGTATCCAATCGACATCCTCACCAGCCCTGGCGAAATGCCGGCAAGGGCCTTCTCTTCAGCATTCAGTTCACTACTTGTACTACTACCGGAGCAAGACATTAGAGTCTCATAGTAACCCAAGCTCACCGCCATCAAACCAAATTGAGTATAGTTCTGCAAGTGGTGCATCAACCTGTTGGCTCTTTCTTCCGATTCCATGTCAACGCAAAGAAGCCCGCCAAACCCATATTCCTTATTGGCCATGGACTTCAATAGCTTGTGTTGGGGGTGGTCCTCGAGGCCCGGGTATATGACCTTGAGCCCCAATTTCTTCATTCTAGTGGCAAAAGCCAAGGCTCTTCTGCAGTGCTCCTTCATTCTCAGGCCCAAATGAGGAATCCTCTCAGAGAGTTCAAAGGCCACCTTGGCGTTCATGGTCGGGCCCAGAAGCATCAGAGCACCTTGATGAAGGTCCATCATGGAGTTCACCAGGCTTGCAGGACCACAAACAGCACCTGAGGATTGCCAAAATGGTGGACACTTCCAAGATAAGCAGACAATGATAGTATATTCCAATATCAATAAACTGATATGAATGCTAAGGTTACGTGTTCAGAAATGAAATTAAAAAGAGCTTTCATATTTAACAAGAATTAATGGTTTTGACTAGCCAGTTTTGCCTAGAAGTTAACTAGGCAAACATGAGGATAAAATAATTATTGAAAACTTTTGTAGAGAAGATGCTTAATTTTTCTTTTCAACTAGAAATGTCAATTTAAAGCCTTGGAACTTTAAGTTGGTATACAGAATTTATCAGAAAAAAATACAAAAGACAAAACACATCACATGAAAGCTTATCCATAAGAGGGAAAGAAAAGGAGGAACTGAACGCACACCACACATCATCATATGCAACATGATGATGATCTTATCGGTGAAACATTGAAATTAGTAAAAATGCAGGAGAATATCCTTGTCAGCCATAAAAGCTAGCTGGAAAACGAAACTTAACCATTAATTGGCTGCTTTGCAAGTGATCATCAGTAGAAGCATCATTCACGAGATAAGTTGCCCCCACTATCCCGAAGCATGTTTTTCTATTTAATTATCTAGTCAATTCTTTTCAGAGTTTTTGTTTCCATACCAGAAATCTTATTTGTTTCCCATCTTATGAATCAGTCAAAACATATTTATCTTTTTCATTACCCACCATTCAACTTGATTAATCACAGGATCACACGTCATTGATGTCACTGTTTCGAACGTGAAACAGAGGGATGAATGCCTGACACGTGTACGGTAAAAATAGAAACATACGAGACAACACGCACCTGCAATAACATCGGCCCCACCGCTGATGAACTTGGAGATACTATGGACAACCACATCAGCACCAAGCCGAGCAGGGGAAAGAACCATGGGAGCGAAGGTGTTGTCTACCACCACCGTGGTCCCCTTTTCGTGTGCTATCCTGCTTAGCTCCGGAATGTTGGCTACGGTGAGTGTTGGGTTAGACATGGACTCGAAATACAAAACTTTGGTCCTTCCTCCGACGATGGCATTTCTCACTGCTTCGTGATCACAGACGTCCACGAACGTGGTTGTGATGCCACATGCTCTGGGCAAGAAATGGGTTAGAAGTGCATGTGTCCCCCCGTAGAGAGTCCTCGATGCCACCACGTGTCCGCCGCTGCTGCAGAGTTGCAACAGGACGGAAGAAATAGCAGACATACCTGTCACGAAATCAATTTTTTTTTTTAAGGCGTCACGAAATCAAATTAACCACAAAATTAACAATGTTGATAAGAATGTTAATTAGATTTTTACGTGTAATAACGGGTGTAACAGAAAAATTACCGCTAGCAGTGCAATAGGCAGCTTCGGTTCCTTCCAGCGCTGCCATCTGACGGCCAAGATTTAAGACAGTGGGGTTGAAGTGACGGCTATAAATGAAGAAATCACGATCAGGGCCGAGTTCACCGGCGAACATACGGCGCATGGTCTCAGGTTCCATGACGGTGAAGGTGGCAGAGGCCTCGATGGACATGTTAACGCCACCATGCTCACCGAATTCATGCCGCGCGCTGGCTAATGCAGCGGCAGGGTCGTTTTCCCATGCTGGTGCCAGTGTTGGCAACATTGATTTCTTGGACATGAAAAGATCATCCCCGTCGAAGTCATCAGCCCCCGCAGCTCTCTTCTTTCCGGAAAAAACAAAGCCACGGCTCTGGGTTTCCGCCATAATTAATTCTCGTGGAACAGAAATGAAGAATGAACCCAACTTCCCCTTGAGTCTTTTATATGTTTTTTTGGTTTTGTTGGTGGGCTTGTTTGGACGTAATCGGTGATAGCAGAATTGAAGGACTAAACAGGATTGGTGACAGGGAATTGAAGAGCGGTGTGGTGAAGAGAAGTGGGGATCGGAAGCTATATATAAGCGGAGAAACGAGAGAAAATGGTGGGGGTTAGAGATTTTGCAAAAGAAAGAATTAATGGAAAATTAAGATTATCTGGCGTGGCGTTACCTACATTTTTTTGTCTTGAAATAAAGTACATTGAATCTAGTCGGCTTTTTTTATTAGGAAATGATTAGGATTCGGATTTGTAATGTGATTACCGTTTTCTGGGATGAGTTGCGCTCTGCCTAGAGAATTAACAACAAAGTTGGAAGAATTTTCTAAACAGTGACTGATTTCCTAAAGTAACCTTGCAGGAGTGAACCGCAAGCTAATATACCCAAAAATACGGGGTTAAAATGTTACTACATGGATCAAAGGTCCCCATAATTTTATCTCTAAACTTTTACCAGATTTGGATGAATCAAGTTGAAATTTTATTCTAATTATACTTGAAAAACATTATACTATCACCTTTTATGTATTAAATAAATAATCTTATCTGTCTATGTATGCTTCAGCTTCATATGGCAGGTCAATAACTGTTAAATCCATGAAACTGGGCAACAAGCAATAATATTTTTGAAGGGCCAACATGTACTTGCATACTTTAAAAAATGTTTGACCAACTCCGTTCCACGGACCTCTTTTCTCATTAATTCATTATTTTTTTTGTAGGTATTTTTTTAATAAAATATCTTTATCTCTTAAGTTTTGATTAAAATTTTATTAATTTTCAAAATAAATACTCCTCCCCTAAAGTGTAAACATCATTAACAGAAATTGTGAAAAGATTAAAATATTATCTCCCCAAGAAAAGGGAGCAGAACACCGATGCTCTCTAGATAGGGAGCTTTTTTTAATTAATAAAAATAATAAAATTATATAATAGTAATTATAAAAATTAATTAAGGATAAAATTATCTTTTTACTCTTACCACATCAATAAGTTGATAGACATACTAACGGTTGGACCTACATATCCAATAAAAAATATTTTTTTTGGGCAGAGTATCCATTTCAAAAATTAATGAACCTCTATATAATTTCGGTTAAAACTTAAAAGGGTAAAAGTATTTTACCTTTTTTTTTTTGGACTTAGGAAGACAAATTTAAACCTTGCTCTTTAAGTAAAGAATTATACACCAATCAATAAGTCAAATGCTCATATGCCTATAGGTATTCTTTTCAAATATATCTAGACATGCACACATATTTTTGGCTATATTCAGTGCATGAGTGAAATAGATAAGGAAAGGAGAAAAGTCTAATTTATTAATAAATTATATATATATATATATGCCTATTATAAATATATATATATGAATATCCATTATGTCATCATCCAAGAGTTTAGACTAGCCAAGCAGTCGAGACAGGCCAAACAGCCTAACAAGCCAGGCACAAGAGTGTAATCTAATGTGAACTCTTATATTTGATTGTGTATATCCAGATTTAAATGTAAATTAGATTAAGTTAATATTAAGATTTAATTCATTCAAATCAAATCTTTTAAACATTATCTTTATTTTATAAAGTCTATCAAAAGAATGGATTATTAGCCTATAAATAGTTTAAAAAGTTCTTTTTACTCCTAAATATCTTCTCATAGTTACTCTTTCAAGTTATATTTCATAATACATTATCAACACGATTCTCTAATCTCTCAAGTTTTGGTATTATTTAGTTTTCATAATTTCCAGGTTTCAAAAGAATTTCAATGGTTAGTCTTTGAATTTTTGTTTTAGCAAATCAAGTAAGTGACTTGATATTTCCTTGGTGTTTTCATTTTCTTAAAATCAGCCTTAATGTGAATTTTGCTATCATATAGTGATTATCATATTTTGTCTCTTGATTTATTAAATCAGGTTGAGCATGAAAATATATAATTATATACGATATCTTTGTTTTAGTTTTGGAATATGATTTCCTTAATATATGATTTTTTTGTTGAATTTCGACTATAATTTTGCTTAACATATGTAAATCTATCTTTGATACATTTTGAATTGAACATATAAAAATGACTTTGTATGATATCTATTTTTATAACAACTGAAAAATGCTATACGTTGGATAATTTGAAATATGTTTTGTACTAGATTTCATGTCTTTTTGTGATTGAGCAAAATAACAAGTTACTAATGAAAAATCATAAACTTCGTCCATTCCTTAAAGTCAATGTGACATAATTTAATAATTATGGTCATGGACTTTAAAAAAGTCATCATAATAATTGTAATAGTGATAGTTACACTAATCACTATTCTAAGAATATATTTAACCATTGGAAATGGATGGCTATCTTTATCCACCGAAAGTGGATGGATATATTTACCCATCGAAAGACCCACTGGAAGTTGATAGATACCTTTACCCATAGGAAGTGGATGGATACCTTTATCTGTTGAAAGTGTAGGGGTGTGCAGACGATTAGAACAATTAATTCGGTTTTGGATTTTCCAAAATAAAAAAAAATAAAGTTAAGAAAAATCAAAATTGAACTAAAAAATATTGATAGTTGAAAATTGAACTACTTTAATTAGTTCAATTTAGTTACCAAAAACCAAACGTATGAAAAATATACTAAAATTAGATATATGTTAGATATCAAACAGTGTTTGACTTACTTGCTTGAGCTTAAATTCGCATGATTTAGGGGTAAGCAATTGGGTAGTTCAGTTGGTTCAGTTTGCCATATCTAAGGATCAAATAGATCAAATAGTTTTAAAAAATCAACCAGAATCAAGTAAACATAAAAGAGGATCGAATAGGTCAAACATCGAATTAATTCGGTCGATTTGATTTTGGACCAAAAAGACTAAAGTTTTATCACTTTTTTTCAAATTATAATATTAAAATTTATAAACTTCACCCATAATTATAAAATATATAAATAATCTAAACATGAAAAGAAAACATAACATTTGTCCTAGTGTAACTAGTAGTAACTTAATAATGAAAACATATATTTTATATAAATTGAAAAATTAAAAAATATTATATATATACAATATTAGTTTGACCTTTTGGTCGCTTCGATCCAAAAATTTTAAAATTGAGAATCGACGAAATAAATCAATTGGACCAAATTTTTTAATAGACCCAAGAACCAATTGAATTGAACCATTGTATCCAAATTTCATTTAGTTTAGTTGGATCATTGGTCCGGTCCAATTTTACTCACCCTTAGCATGATTCTAAGCATAATTTCTTCACACCTTAACTTAGTTATAATAAAAGTTAGAATTCCCTTGAAAAAAGACTTGTGTAATCAATAAAATTATCCTTTTTTGTATAAGCATTTTCCACATCAATTAGTTTGGTTGGGAATTTTCCCAATCGAAAATCAAACCGATTAAACTATCGTAACCAAACAGTTTTAATCGAAACAACCAAACATCGAACCAAAAAAAATTGAAATCACTTTGGTTTGATTCAATCTTTCGATTCAGTTTGAATTTGCACACCTTTGCGAAAATGGATGGATACTTTTACCTACCAAAAATAGATGAGTAGTGAAAAGATATAAAAAAAAAAAGACAAAAGTGAACAGAATAAATGGAATATTGAAAATGTTTGTCATCGATGTGGTATGAAAGACCATTGGTCACGTATTTGTCGTATATCGAAATATCTTGTTGAACTTTATCAAACATTACTGAAAGCTAAAAGAAAAAAATATTAAAACAAATTTTGTTCAAGATGATTTTAGCCATTGCCAAGTTGATATAACATATCTATATGTTGTTGCTTTTCATATCCACCCTAAAGAAGGAATTTATCATGTGATTGGTGTTTAAAATATACAAGAGTGAAATTTCTTTACATAATTTGTTGGTATATTTTAGTATAATTTCATCATAAAGATGTTTGTATATGTTTTCATTATATTTAAATAATATATTTTTGTTATGTGTTTTACTAGTAAATCATATATATAATATTATCTTATATTAACTTGCAAGTTTTTTACTATATGTGTATCTTATTTTATTGAAGAAAAATATAGATATTCATTTGGATTGTACTACTCAAATATTAAAATGATTGAAATTAATGTTATAGTAAATCAGAAGTTTACTAATGATTTTAATGTTTGATATAACCAGTTGGGTCATCCCAAATCAATAATGATACAAAAAATTATTAAAAATTCATGTGATGTTCCATTGAAAAACCAGAAGTTTTTTTAATCTGATGCATTCTTATTTGTTGCTTGCTCTCAAGATAAAATAATTATAAGAGCATCACCAACTAAACTTGGGATTAAATCCCTTATATTTTTTAAATATATTTAGGGTGATACATGTAGACCCATACATCCACCTTGTGGACCATTTAGATGTTTTATTATTTTAATCGATACATCAACTAGATAGTCACATATGTGCTTATTATTAATTTGCAATTTGACATTTGCTAGATTATTCACTTAAATCATTTTTTTTACGAGCACATTTCCTAATTATGCAATTAAGATTATTCATCTTGACGAATACTGGTAAATTTGCATATCAAGCCTTTAATGAATATTACATATTAGTTAGAATAACTGTTGAATAGCTTGTTACTTATGTTTATACACAAAATAGTTTAGCAGAATCAATTATTAATCACTTCCAACTAATTGCAAGACCATTGTTTATGAAAACTAAACTCCTCATTTTTCCTTGAAGGCATGTCATTTTGCATTTAGCAGCACTTGTATGCATCATGCTAACGAGTTATTATAAATTCTCCTATACACAAATGATTTATGGTCAAGAATCGAAAATTTTCCTTCTAAGAATTTTTGGACGTGCAGTATATGTCTCAATTGCTCTATGCACAAAGATAGATATTCAAATGAGGTTAGGAATATAAGTTAGATACAAATCTCCATCTATAATTAAATATCTATAACAATTAACAGGAGATTTATTTACAGTAAAATTTATTGATTGTTATTTTGATAAAACAAATTTTCTAACATTAGGAGGAAAAATTAGTAGCTGAAAAAAAATTTCTTAGAATGCGTTACCATTATTTAGTTTTGATCATAGTACAAAGTAATGTGAACTTGAAATTCAAAAGATAATTCATTTACAAAATATAGCAAATCAATTGCTATATGTATTTACCAACATAAAAAGAAAAACCAAATCTCATATACTAGTTGCAAATACTCATAGTAGAATTGATGTCCTTGTAGGACAAAACATGTTAAAAGCATAAGAAATGAATCGGTTTCAAATATAAAATTCTCAAAAAAGAAAAAGAGCAAACATGCATAATGGTCAGAAAGAGGAAATAGAAACTCCAGAAGAGACTCTTAAGAAAATTGATAAAATTCTAAAAAAAATTCAAGTACCTGAAATCATTGAAAATGAAGATATCTCAATAAATTATGTCTTAACGAGAAAAAATAGAGCTAGAATGAAATAAATGTCGATGATATTTTTGAATGTAGCTACAGTCTATTTATATAGCTTACTTGATATTGATATCTATATGAAAATCCCTAAACGATTTACGTTGCCTGAGGCACACAATTCTAGAAAAAATTATTTGATCAAATTAAATTAATATGTATATGGATTAAAGTAATGTAAACGCATATGGTATAATCACCTTAATGAATATTTGTTGAAAGAAAGCTATAAAAATTATCTTATATGCTCATGTGTTTTTATAAAATGATTCAGATTTGAATTTTTTTATCATTGTTGCTTTTGTCGATGATCTAAACATTATTGAAACTTTTGAAAAATTATCAAAAACCGTAAATTACTAAAAGAAAGAATTTGATATGAAAGACCTTGGAAAAAGAAAGTTTTGTTTGGATATTCAAATTTAACACTTGACAAATGAAATTTTTGTCCATCAATCAAATTATATCGCAAAAGTACTAAAACGATTCTATATTAACAAAGTATATCTATTAAGTTCACCAATAATTGTAAGGTCATTAGATGTGAAACAAGACCCTTTCTAACCTCATAAGGATGATGGAAAACTTTTTGATCTCGAAGTACCACATTTTAGTGCAATTGGAGCACTAATGTATCTTGCTAGCAATATACGACATGATATACTATTTCCTATAAATTTATTAGCAAGATATAGTTCCCCTTCAACTCAATGATATTGGAATGGAATTAAACATATACTTTAGTATCTTTGAGAAACAATGGATATGGGCTTACGTTACTTAAATGTATCAAAATCAAATTTAATTAGTTATGCAGATGCAAGATATTTATCTGAGCCACACAAAACTCGATTCTAGATGGATTATTTATTCACATATGGGGGTATGACTATTTCATGGCATTCTGTAAAATAAGCTATAGTTGTTGTTTCTTATAACCGTGTAGAAATTTTAGCAATTTATTAGGCAAGTCGTGAATGTGTCTGATTAAATATATAACTCAACATATTCGAGAAATGTGTAGATTGTTAACTAAGAAGAAAATTCCAATAACGTTATCTGAAGATAATACCGCTTGCATAATACAGTTAAAAGAATGATATGGTTTTTTTTAGAAAAGCAAAGAAATGATATATTAAAGGTGACAGAACAAAAAATATTTTATCAAAATTCTTCTTCACTCACGATCTCCAAGAAAAACGTGATATTAGTATTCAACAAATCCGTTCAAGTGACAATTTAGCAGATTTATTCACCAAAACCCTTCTTACTGCAACATTTGAAAAGTTAGTATAAAATATAAGAATATGTCATTTTAAAAATCTTAAATAAAGCAACCATCAAGAGAGTAAAATAGGCAATATATTCTTTTTTTTTCATCAAGTTTTTTTCCACTAGGTTTTTCTTGGTGAGGTTTTTAATAAGATAGTATTTCAAAGCGTACTCTTAAAAAAAATTATGTACTTTTTTTCTTTCACTCGATTTTTTTTCATAAGATTTTTTCTTAATAAGATTTTAACGAGACATATTCTTAATACAATAGACATCTAGAGGAGAGTGTTATAAATACATATGTGAATATCTATTATGTCACAACTTAAAAGTTTAAACCAGGCCAAGTAGTGAAGATAGGAGTGTAATTTAACCTGAACTCTTATATTTAATTATGTATATTTAAATTTAGATATAAATTAGATTGGATTAAAATTATAATTTAATCTCTTAAGTATTATTTTTATCTTATAAATTTTATTTAGATAAGTAGTTATTAAACTATAAATAAACCCCTCACGTTATTTGTAAATACTTTCTCAAATAAGTTTTTTTAACTCCTTTTAAATACTTTCTCTCATTATGGATATAAAGGATTTTGTACTTCTGTGATTTGAAGAAATCTTTGTTTATACAACTTAGATTACAAACCTAAAAGCACGTAGGAGTTTTATAAATTGCAAGGTTGTTTCCGTGTAGAAACTCTGGTACCCTGTCTCTATGGAGACTTTTATAACTAAAATTTAAACGAAATTTTAGCAACTGCTAATGGTTTGAGAATTTTCAAATCTATGGAATATCCTGTCGTTTCAGCTTGTATCTGTGGTATAATGCTACTATGATTTTCCTTTTCTGGCTTTCGTCTTGTCTTAGATAGGACCATGACCAACGTGGCACATTTTCATTGATAAAACCCCGTTAGAAAATGAATACGGTGAGAAATCATATTCCCCTTCCGAGCAAAATGAAACATATCGCATTCCAAGTGGGTCCATGAATTCAATGTTTCTGCCACTTCAACAAAATCCTGACAAGTGACAACCATGGACACTTCTAGTTGCTGATATCAATGGTGCGTGGGTCTTATCTGATCACCCAGCAGGCAAAACCTCATTTTCTCCTTTAAGGTTGCGTCTCGATCCTGGACCATACTCTTCTTCCCATCGAGGGCTTAGAGGAAGAAAAGAAGACATGAAATGAAAAATAAACCCCAGAAAGGAGAAAACTTCTACTACTTACTGTAACAGAAAAGTGCTACCTGTCCTGTTTTTTGGACTTCGGGCAGATATAATTTAGCACTAGGACAATGATTGTACCTTAGTTTGCAGTCATTGTTCACATTTTTCCACATTTTGAGCTTGCATGTGATCTGGGAGTCTTTTGTTTTGATACTTGATCTTGAAGTCTCTTCCGTCCTGTTTTGGAACCACAAAAAAAGAGCTCTTTTTATCTGTTTTGAAAGTCCAAAAACAGTGGAAAAAATTGGTTCACACCAACCTTATTATCAACTTATAAACTGGGTGTTGTCATATTTCTTAATAGTGGACAAGGTGGAGTTATCAAAGGTTTCGTATTAGAAAGAAGGGTAACCCTTTGGGACCATATTAAAGTTTAAGATGTCCTGATTTGATTAAAAGATAGTAGCCAAGTTCTGGCAATTCCGAGGAGTGTATCATCGTTTTCACTCATAGCTAAAAGGAATCCCAACTAGTTTATGATGGAGTAATTTAGGCACATTAATTTCATGATGCAACTTTCTGTCAAACAATATACTAATAGCTTCAGTACAAAAACCACATGATTATTCAAAAGCTAATTGAATGAAAAATATATTTCAGCTGGTGGAAAAGGTGAATCCATTCACCAGAAAAAAGGAAAAAAAAAATCTGAAAGAAGCGATAAGGCAGTGTGAACCTAATTCCCTTTTAAGGTTTTATAATATTATATGTATATCCTATTGGAACAAAATAATATTGGGTTTATGAGCCAAGTTTCACATTTTCTTTTCTTGATTTAACTGTTTCACAAAATATAAAAATAAATATATATATATATATATATATATATTTTCATGATTTACATATGTGCAGGAAAGAAATAAACAAAGAAAGAAGATAGGGATGCAAGTGCAATTGACAAAAGCTACCTAATTAACTACTGCTTTGCATCGTCAGATTAAGATATGGTACTATAATTTTCCCTTTAATATTTCCTCCCAATCCCACAAGATAATATACGAGTACTGATATATATGAATGTGATGATAAATAAAATATAGAAGAAACAAATTGAGCACAACAAACATGATAGCTTCTTTTTCTTGACGTTTTGCATGTAGGCGCACATTTGCTTAATTACAAGCATGTATCTAAGTGACAATGCAAAACATATGTTTATTTATTTATTTATTTATTTGTATGAATACGTACATGATCATTAATTATATATTTATTTCATGTGAACATAATTTTATTTTTGTTAATTACATTAATAAATTTCATGAATGGTAATTTCATATTAATTTGTTGAACTAATTCTGGGATTAGATTCAAGTAATTAAATTAAGTGAACACTATTTTTTCCAACTTTCCATATATATATACACACACCGACTTGAATTCCTAAGCCAAGATGGATAAATAAGAAAGATGACTCGTAACATATATTAAAACTTTTCAAAAGTTATTAGTATTTCAAAATTCTAAAGCATATATATATATATATATATATATATATATATATAATANAATATATATATATATATATATATATATATATATATAAATGATCGTGACCTCCAAACATGGGGGAACTGCAGGAAACGTGGACAGGAGATAAGAAAGAAATGGGTGTTTGATGGGTTGCAAGAATTTGGGCAAAGAAACGAGACAAATACATAAAGCTACTAGAGTCTGGACGCACCAGATCGAGCATGGGGACTATCGTTATCGTGTCCACTGCCCAGCCACTGGGTCTCTCTTGCTGGATAAGGCAGAAAACAACCACAAACAAGTCTTCCAATAATGGCGATTGAGTTGTCTTACCCTCCTAATTATATGTATCTCGCATTTTCTATTTATTCTATCTTTATCTTAGGGAGAAATTTTTGACGCGCGCGTGCAGACGCAAACATGCAACTAGTAATTATTTTGGTGGAAAAACCTCGCATATAGGTGTGTGTTTTTGACTTAACGGCTTCTTCAATTGTTTTTATTGTCGTTATTGATTCCTTTCATTTTTTAAAAAACACAAGTACTAACTTTATATTAACCATATTTAATAGTTATTGGATCCCAAAAATTATTCATCTTGGATTATAATTTATTTAATATTAATGATACATTTATTATATAATATTTTTATATGATTAATATCATGGTATAATATGTTAATTTTGCGTAATATTATATAATATATTATTAATATTATAACTTTATTTATATTTATTTATTTTTTTAAATTTGCAAATGAAGCTTTGGGTATGTAGGTTTCACAACCACATCGAAAGTCCCGGATACACGTTTTTTTTAGTAATCATATCTGTATTTAAATAATCAAAAGTAATTGTCATAAAAAGAATTTCAAATGCAAATACAGAAATTAACGTGTGAACCAAATTACCGTTTGGTACAAATAGTTTATTAGGCTAACAACTTCACTCTACTGCTGAGAAAGAGAAAACTTGTTAGTTCGTTTAACTTTGAGAGTGAAAGCAACCAATAATAATATCATCATTTTATTATAAGTGCTTTCACCGGGGGCAGAGGGTTGTGTTGTTATGAGGGGCATGGCCCTTCAAAATTTTTAAAATATTTTATATATTATATATTTAAAATATTAATTTATATTAATTTTTTTAGAAAATAATATTAATTCATATCATAATAGATAAGGAAAATATTTAATTTCAAAATTTTAAAATATTTTATTTATTATATATTTAAAACATTAATTAATACAATCATTATGAGAATAAATAAGAAAATATTTAATTTTTAAATTTTTAAAAATATTTTATATATTATATATTTAAGACATTAAATCATATCATTATTATGAGAATATGAATTGTGCAAGAGATTAGCAAAAGTAGGAAAGTTAAAAAATTATTATTGATTGATAAATTAATTTGTCATGTTTTGACTTTTTCGATTTATACAGTAACTATAGAGTTAATTATTTCAATAATAAAAATTGTGAAAAAAAGATTTTGAAACAAAATAGATAATAAATTTTTACAGATAATTTAGTTGTTTATTTTGAGAAAAACGTTGTTAACTTTTTCAGTATAGAGTTGATAATTGTTAAATTTGAATTTAAAAAATATTGTCGAGCATAATTTTCCTAAAAGGTTATTGTAAGCATTTCTTTTCCTATTCTTTTCATTTACATATTATATAAAATTATTATTTATTATAATTTTTTGATTATTAATTAAGTTTAAAATATTAATTTAAAAATTTTTTAATCTTTATTTTCCATCTTTGACTCTCATTAAAAATTAGCTAACTCCAACCTTGGCTTTCACGGAGCATATAGATATGGCCATTGGAAACCGCTTTCCAAGACCATTTGTCATGCTCTCCGGTGGGCTGAAAATTGGGGATTGAAATGGGTGAATTATAAAGATCTTATAGTTGTTTTACAGAGTTGGAATAGGTTTGCAAAGTGTGTGGAGAACGGGGATACATGGAAGACAGCTTTTTTTTGCCATCGTTTGGTCCATTTGGCTGACTAAGAACAACATCATTTTTAATGGTAAACTCTGGGACCGTGAACAAGTGTATGACATTATTAAACTCTCAGTGGCACGGTGGGTTAACGCGAAGTGGTCAAACATGAATATTTCGATCTTAAGGCTTCCAAGAAAGCCAAGTATAGGGCTTCAACCTAGGAAAATAAAAACAGTTAAACTCAATGGGATATGGCAACCTCCCCGAAAGGCATGGTTAAATTTAATGTTGATGGGGCGTTGAGAGAGAATCCCGGTCAGGGAGGTATTCTAAGGGAGTAAGGAGGTAAAGTGTTAATTCAATTTTCCTTATCTGTTGGGATTATTGATGCGAATACAGCTGAGATCTTGGCGATCAAAAAGGCTCTTCAAATGGTGGCTACATCTAGGTGGGACAATACTGATTGTGTAATTGTGGAGAGTGATTCAAAAAATGCGATAAAATGGGCTAAGGAGCCATCAACAGCCCCTTAAAAACTCAGCACCACCATGATGCTTTTGGAATTTTCAAAATCCAACTTAAGGGTTGCAACTTTCTGAAAATTTCGAGAACTGTGAATGGGGTCGTCGATTATCTTGCTAAGGCGGGCGTCGAGAGAAAAGATGAGTTCCTATGGGTTTTTGTTGAGTATGGTGATGATAGCATGATCTATCATGAGGTTAGTTAGTTGATCTTTTTTGATGTCTTCCTCCTAGTTCTGCTTGCTTGTGGTTAGTTTTGCTCCCAAGGTGGTTTAGTTTTTGTTTTATCCATTGAGGAAGCTTTTACTGTGAGATGGTCTGACCTGTTGCTATCGTGCTAGTGGGGGGACCTCATGCTTGTTTGGTTTTTTCTTCTTTTGTGTTGGGGTTATGTATTGTTGGATTGGACAGGGGTGTTTTGATGTTTTTGTGATTTGCTCCCCTGGATGGGGAAGGTGAAGTTTTTTTTTTTTCCTCTCTTGCTGAGTATGGGATGATGTACATTGTGGTTTTTAGGGTCTAGAAGGGTTGCTTTTGCAAGTTCTTTGTATTATCCCAAGTTCTTTGCTCCTAGAGCAAAACGCTTCTCCGCTCCTCTCCTGAAATGTGAATGAATTTTTAACTTTAAAAAAAAAAAAAGTACATTGGCAAACATCAAAAACTGTGCCTCAAATACTAACTATAATCATCTTCCTTAACTCTTTCATAAAGACTGGTCGATGAAGCGAAAATGAGTTTGAAGTTTGAAAAGTGTAAGCAAGTAATGGCTTGTGGGATACACGTGGCTGTATATCTGCGGTTACGTGATTCTCGGGCCCTCTAGCGCTTGAACCCTTCTGCTGATCATCTCTCAAAGGGGTTGGATTCGGGGGAAGGACGTGGGCCACTGACATCAGGCACAGGAGCAGTGGGCCACGCTTTCCATCCACCCGTTTCATTCTATTCGTAGGCTTTATTTGCATCGTATCAGACATATTGGCGGCCCCCCAAAGATTCTCCATTGTCCCACATTAGCTCTTCTGGACCCAGACAAAAACATAATGCTTCTTTTGCTTCGGCCTCAAAAGGCTGTGGAGATCATCTCTTGTCTGGTGATAAGCTCGTGGAGGTCTCAATCTTTTCCTTTCTTTTTTTTTTTTTTTCTTTATTGGAACCTCGTGAATCATATTATTCAAACTAGTGCCTTCTCCATTTTGTCCATATATATACATATATATATATATACATATATATATATATATACATATATATATATATATACATACATATATATACACTTTTTAAATCTCATCGGTGTATAGTAATTCTTTTGACAACAGCATAATAGCATTAAGAATTTGACAGTAAATTCTAAATTTTCTAAGAAAAAGTGGAAATGATCTATCTTTGGGTCCTTAATAAATAATCAAAGACCAATTCTTCACATTTTTTGGATTGTTGTTTCTTACGCAAGGATGGATTAATAATTTGTCAAATTTTACAGGCTGCTTGAATTTTTCGTGAACACGTTACTGAATACAAGTCTGAAATTAACTTATCGTCTTCTATAGCTTCTAGTTTTGTACTTAGGAACCGTCCAAGTTCATTCTCAAAGATCAACTTGCACTTGATTTTGGCAACCCCGGTCAAAACAAAGTCTACTTTGCTTCACAAGACTATTCTTAAACAAATCTCTTTCGCTTCGAAAAAAGAAAATAAAAATAGTATATTAGATGGAGATGAGTCAGATCACTTAAGTTTATTAATTCCAACTCATCAATTTAATCTAATCCCATAATTATTGAAGTGGGCCGGATAGGATTTGAACTGAAATGTTAGCCAACTCCACTTAGGGAAAGATAAGGATGCAACTTTTTTGGAATTCTGGAATATTTATGCTCTGATGATGCCAAGGGTGGTTGGAATGAAGAAGCTCCATTACTAACAAGAGGCCAACTTAGAACGGATATAAGATTCTTTCCCTTCTGTTTTTGCAAAGGGAATTTCGGATTTCGAATTTCCCCACCTGACAGATTTTCAATCTTAACATGGCCCAACATGGATCCGCGATAACCAAATACTGATATTATAATGCTAAAGAATCCATACAAATATAATAGTGACATTCCCCCAAGTGACTCGGAAAACCAATTTCTAAAAGGCTATAGATAGGCAATCAGGCACATCATGCAACCGGATTTTGATATTTACTTTCCCTTCCAGGATGAAAGGCATAGCAACCTGCAAGATCATTTTGCTGTTCACAGGATGATATGGGGACTTGGTTAACATTGCACATAAAATCGGTTTCAGGACAACAATGCAACGAGTCAAACAAAAGGCAAATAAAAGATGATCCAGTGAATAGAGAAACTTTATTACTTTTTGATTTCACCTATCAACCCATCATCAGGTCATCATACAAGTCCCTCAGGATATAATTTCAGCTGCGCCCGTGATACAGCCATGGTATGAATATAAAGAATCGGCTACACTGAATTGAACTTATTGTTAAAATTGGTCGCACCAAATACTATGGCAAGTCAAGCACATACATGAATATGTGAATAATTTGTGGGCTATACTTCCATGTGATGCAATCCCTCTGAACTATGTCGCACAGCTTCTAAGTCACAAGAAAATCCAGTAGTTTTAGATGCACCTCTTTCCAAATGCTCAAGAAAATCCATGACCACAGAATCAGTCCAAGGAGCTCCTAGTGGAGCCTCGGCACCTGCAACCCAGCCCAAATGCCCGCCTTTGGGTGTCACTATTAGCATGCAGTTTGGATTTTCCTGAGACAGCAAGCATAATCTTTCATTAGAAACAGCTTAAAAAAAGAAGAGGATATGTAAAATTAAATATTATTTCCACGAGATTTTACATTCTTTCCATGAAGCCAAAATGATACAAGACAACATTAGCTTAAATTACCTTGCATCCCATCTTGATGTCATGTGATCAAAGACAATATATATTCCCACTGATCCGAAGAGCAGACAGGAGCTGTTCTCAATAATATTCTCAATTGAAAGGATTTCATTGGCATCATCCGATCAACAGACATATTATAAAATTGATCTTTACAAGATGAACTATTAGAAATTTGACAGGAATTACAGTATAGAGCAACAACAAGATGGCAATCATTTGGATGGGTTTAAATTCAATCCTCAGTACATTTTAATGTTTTTCTGTAGGTTGCTTTATGGTTGAACCATGCCATAGATGGTAGCTGAAGACCGAATACAATACCGCCTACCATGTAAAGTGTCATGAGCCAACCTTGTATAGGGTTATGACAAGGTAGAACAATCTGGGAAATTAAATCCTTTGTACTCTCAGGGGAGATGTTCCCTTTTAAGCATTATAATGACACTTGGTAACATCTTTGGAAATGCTTGTAAAGTCTTTAAGATAAGACCCTTCAAAGAAAGAATGTCCCATCTCACGCTTTGTAACGGTTCTTAATGATATACTTGTAAAATCTCGTAAACTCTTTATAAAAAGTGAATGATTGACGAATTGTTGGGCTGTCTCACCGGTAAGGGTATATTTATAGTGAATCATCTAAAACTGCCCCTATGACTCGACCATGAATTGTATTGATCCCTTTATGCTTATCTTGATTTTTTTTTTTGAAAGTTGTTGCTCATTCCATAACAGAGGATACTAAAGGTTCGCCTCTAGGAGAAGTACAATCATGATTAAAGTCTGTTACTCACCTATTTGGGGATAACAGCCCTTAATCACAATAAAACCAATCAGTAAAGGAACATCCAGACAGATCACATACACACAAACCAGCACTACCCTCCCCAGAAAAAAAACAGAGTCCATCCTGTACCTTTCCAAAGGAAAAACCCAAGCAACTCCCACCACCCTCAAAAACTACTAGGTGGACAGGAACAAAAACTGTACACAGTATTCCATAACAACACCTCCCTAACGACCTAACAGGACAATGGGGTAGCCACACAAAACAAACTTACCCCTAAGCCTACCTCGTGCCCCAGGTGGCTGCAACAAAAAAGAACCCCTGGGCTGAGCATACACAAATTGTGGAATCCCTTCAAGAGGAGAGCCATCAGCATCTTCTATACATATACAGACCATATCCCCCACTGAACCCCAGTTACAAAAAACAGAAGCTTCAATGTCACCCTATCCTTTCCATGGCCAGAAGCGGATATTCAATCATCCTCTCAGTAGAACGCAAGAACTTAGCCACAGAACTTCCCCGACATCCACCACAATCCAAAAAACTTTGAACCCTCATAGTTAGTTTCTCTCAAGAAACACCAAACTCAACCGGAAAGCCAACCAAGACACGACCTCAGGCACCAGAAATTAATCATAGACATTCAACAAATCAACCTGACGTTGCACACCTCCCTTAGCTAAACTATCAGCTAGTTGATTGGTTTCCCTGTAGATGTGTTTGATATCCCATTTCCTTACCTCCTTCTTCAACCTTTCAATGTGCAAAATCCACTTCCTAAGCCTCCAGGGAGCTTCAGAAGGGTTGTTAGTCCATTTGACAGCATTTTTTGAGTCACTTTCGATAATCAAAGAATGTGTGGCAACCCATTTTGACGCTGTGAAAGTTAAAAAAGCCTCCCTAATCACTCTAACTTCAGCTGCACTAGCATCATCCACTCCTATCGCTTTTGAGAAAACGATTTTGATGTTCCCTTCATCGTCTCTCATGATGCCTCCAATCCCTACCTCCCCCGGGCAACCTTGAGCTGCCCCATCCACGTTGTATTTCATCTCCCCTTTGTGTGGTTTACTCCACTCTTCCACAGTTCTTGTTCTCTCCTTTTTCTTAACCACCGCACCCTCAGCTGGAAATCTACATTTTCTTTATGTAGCTTCAATGGTTGTGTACATGACATTCGTTACGTCTTATGATTTTAATGTTGCATTGTTTTAAATTAATTTGTGGTTACTATTGATGTTTGAAGATATAAATAAGTTTTTGTTTGACTTGAGTGGAAACGTCCATCCGAGCGCCGCACGGAGTCTTTCTTACTGCCTTACTCTACTACTTTGACCATATACAGATTTCACTACAAACCATAGGAGTTTTTGGAAGGTCAAGTTTGCTAGATTATTAGTTATGAACAAACTCAATGACGTCAAGTGATTCTCCACCAAAACAAACACATAGCGCACATGCTTGTTCCTAGAAACAAATTTAATAGCAGGAGAACGTTTAACTTCCTGTAGTCGTGGACGTTCCATTGCCAGGAAATTTTTACTGTCAACATTGGGATGTTCTCAGGAATAATGAGAGACCATTGTTATAAGTATCTCCCAAAATTAGTAAAAATTGTCATGATACATCAAAACCTATTTATATACTGTCCCATAGCAATGCATATGAGAGGAGAGATGGAATAACTAGATTCAGGCCTAGAGAATAGGATGTGGTGAAAAGGGATGTGACCGATTACCATAGGTTTTGTTCAAGGAAAAACCCCCAGCTTAATATTGAGAATGCAAGTTTGATTAAAGAATGTAGATGAGAACTGGAAGAAAAGGTTTGGAATGGATTTAGGACTCTTTCTGTCAGCCACATCTGGTGAGAGTCACTCATCCTATAAGGTTTGTGTCTATATGTGTAATCCAGTCAATGAGAATGCTTAAATAAAACAGAAACAATTAGGAAACAGTGTTCTATAATCAAGTTAGAAAGTTACCAAACACATTGCATGTTGTCTTTGATGATTTAAAATGATTTAAAACCAAATAAAGAAAGAAGCAATAGCTCAATAAACTAGACAGCAATCAACATACCCTGATATCTTCCCAAGGAATTCCCCTAGATGGTGCAATTGGATCATTTGCCGCCTGCAATAGCACATCTTTAAACATAAGTTGAATGTAGTTATGGAAATTTCCCTTTCAAACCCAAACAAAAATTCAACTCCTAAACAAAATATAAGCTACACAAAATTTGTATATTGAAGCTAGCCAGCAACCCCACTGCTTAAAACAACTGTTACAGACACAAAATTCATGTAACAAGGCCCAATGATTACCGAGAGAAGTGAAGAGCCAAAATAAAAGACATACTAGAGCCATGAAATACAGCTCTGATGATCTAGTTGAGCTGCTATCATTTTTATACCTTCTTTGAAAAGCAAGCTCTGGACATGAAAATATGAACCAATGACTAAAGGCTTCCAATATTCTTGATTATGCAAAAAATTTAAGAATACACATGTATCATTGTAAAGAAGAAATCAAGGTCAGCAAAGGTATTATGAATGAATTGAAAGACACCACCCCATTCCCCAATGTCTGCATGATTAGATTTGTCCTTTTGAGGACTTAATTGATTGTAATAAAAGATTTCTCACATTGTTGCTGCTAAATAAACTAGCAGAAAAGTGATATCGACTAACAATATCTAGAAGGAAATAACACCAAGAAAAATTTGATAGTATTTTGTTTAAAAAAAGTCAATTTGCTGATGCCTAGAGTGAAAGTGTATTGTTTACCTTATAAGATAGCAACATTATAAAGATGATATTGCAATATGGTAAAAGCTTAAGGATTCAGGAAACATATTTTCAAAATTGGCACAAACATATCACCTGGATGCAAAGCAATGGTCTATTAACATGTTTTATGGAATCACAACTGCTTGAACTAGAGTAGTACTCATCCACTGACTTGAAACCAAATGAAACTGCAAGGCAACATAGAAAAGATCTATAAGCAAATAATGCGCAACTACAGACCCTAGCTCCCCCTTTTTCAAAACGGAGATTGCAGTTATGAGCATACCCCGTGTTATTCCTTCATCAAAGTCCCTGACAGATTTTGCATTGGCAGCTAAGGGGATATCAAATTCACCCTCCATATCTTCAAATAGGAGAGCATGCCTGTAGAACACAAGAGATTCTGGTGAAGCTGTCTGGAAACTGGGATATCAAGTTGGTAAAAAGTGGTAGTGAAATAAAAGCAGCATATAACAGAATTACTTCTTGAATATTTTACAGAGGGATCTTGCAAGAGCTTTGTCATAAACATTGTTAACGCCCTTGTGGAAGTCCTCATCAGCAATGACCAAATTGAATGGATTGCACAATGACACAGCACCAGAAAGAGGGCAAGTATGAGATTCCTGCCAGTGGAACACAATCAAAGGACAGATGAAAGGCAAACATTGCCGTGATAAAATGGAGAAAATGGAAGCAGAATGGGGCTTAAAAGATTTAACATCAAAAGAAAGGAAGTAAAAAAAGTATCTCCTCCAAAGCAGTGAAATAAAGAGCAGATTAGCAGCAAAATCAGATTAAAAACAACTATTCAAGGCATATGTTGGTGTCAACCCCTACATACCAAACAATGGGTTAAACTAACTGTAATCTGTCACCACAAAACTTTGCTCTGGTTGGACAGTTGGATTTTCCACATGCATTCCCCTTTCAAAATTATGATGAAGTGCACAATCAAGAATCATCAAAATCGTTTCACTTATATCAAATGCATGAACAAATCTTTCTTGTCAAAGAAGAAAATTGCAGTGAAATAGAGCAAATGCATGATAAACTCCGCAGGTAGAAATAATTAGAAATGCGAAAGACCAAGTGTGTTGCTGCCCCAATAAAACACAAATACTATATGAATTCAGAAAATTGAAGATAATTAGTAAACAATGCCAACTAAAACTTCGTAGAAAGCAAGAAAACAGAAGTTTTTCACAATAAAAAAACAAACATTTCTACCAATGACAACAAATAAAGCAAAATTTTTCATCGCAAGAACATACATGGACGGTTGTTGCTATCTTACCTGACCCAGATATCGAACAAGAATATTTGCTCCAAGAGACCAACCAACGGCATACAAATTAGCATCTGGGTATCTAGCGCCAATATGTTCCACTACTTCACACGTGTCTCCTAGAAACGAAGCTGAATAGAACTGCATTATA
Source organism: Theobroma cacao (assembly GCF_000208745.1). Classification (NCBI taxonomy): domain Eukaryota; kingdom Viridiplantae; phylum Streptophyta; class Magnoliopsida; order Malvales; family Malvaceae; genus Theobroma; species Theobroma cacao. Next base: position 31,053,403 of record NC_030852.1, read on the forward strand.
TATCAGCGTGATTCAAATAATCAAATCAACCCTTACTTACTTCAAACAAGTTTAAAAAAAAAAAAATCTCCCGAAAGCCCAAAACTTTTCTAATTACAAATTAAGCAGCAAAGCCCAAAAGAATTATTATTACCTGGGGAGTGGTAACTGGACTACCTCCACAACCTCGGCTATTGAAAACCACAACGCGCCACCCTTTACTTTTTGCTTTATTTAGCATATGTCTTACATATGAATCCTGGCTCCCTCCAGTCAAACCCGGCTGCAAAAAAAGTCAAAGTACAAATTAAAGCTTCTTGGATATCGTAATTTAGTTGTAGTGGTAGTATTTTCTGAAAAGATGGTTGCATTTTATATTACCAGTAATATGAGGATGGGAGCATCAGGGGAGAGGCGGCGCTGGTCGCCGGATACCCAGTCGAGGGCGACGGAGCCGCCGTCTTTGACTCGGAGGGACTCCCGACGTAATCTGACGTCGGGAACGGAGCGGAAGAAGGCGGCGAAGATGGTCTCGACGTGGCGGTTCCAGGCGATGAGGGGGAAAGGGTTGTAGGGTAGGCGGAGGGCGGTGTGGAGAGCTTGGAGGAAGCGGTCACGTGCTCCGCCTATGACCTCCAGGGATGGGTGGTGATCTGGCATTGTTATTTTGGTGGGCGCGGTGGTTGTGACGTGGCGGGCGGTGACTGTAGCACGGGTGTGGCGGGAAAGGGAGATAGAGAATGTGGAGCCCAAAGAAAGTTTGGCCATTGGCTTTAAGGACAAGGGAGTGGACGTCAAAACTCAAAAGGAGAGAGTTAAGAACATTCCACCCAATACGCAACCAGGTGCTTTTATTTGTCTGTGTCTAAACATGGACCCACTACTGCAATTCCTATTAATTTAAATCTATTTCAACGTTTTTCCATTGGATTTTTAAGTTCACCTTGTTCAGGAAATCTTAACCCCTTTTATACTGTACTCTGTCGGCAAACTTGTCATCCATATTTTAAATTAGGAATAGATGAAAAGAAATTGTTATCCATATGCTCACGTTTATTATACAATTGTTGTTTCCGTCTCAATAAAAAATATAGCCAAGTAGGGCATGTTAAACGGAGTAATCAACTTTGATCAATAAAAAGCAAGAGAAACGCAATTATTAAAAATTAATGCTAATAGGAAGGACTGGTACGGGGCCATGGCCAGGCTACCACACTTAATTGGCCTTTGTTTTCAGATCTTTCAAGTTTGACCGAATTCCGATTGTTTGAGTTTGATTTTTTAGTATTCTGTGATTCAAGAATTTCCGTTTTTAAGTGTCAAAGGAAGTGATTCTATGGGAAGGATTAGATTTTTAATCCTCATCCATGGACAACATTAATCAAAAGTCATAAACGATGTACTTAATGCTGAGGAAAAAACTAGGCTTGTGATCAAATTCATAAGAAAATCAAGGCATAGAAATTGCAGTAATCAATCAACGAGTTTAACAGCATACATAAATTGTTTATTTGTATCCCTCACTGAATCGAAGTGAGCAATATTCCAAAGCATTAATGGTCCTGTAGGAGGCTAGAGAAGAGGATTTCATTTCTTGGCTTTCTCTTCCAGATACTTGTGCTTCTCCTCATCCGTCATGAAAGCCGTGATGGGAAAAGATTTACCGATCCCCATCGGAGTCTTGAAGTATATTTTGTTGCTGGCAGGGTCCTCGATGCTCATCTCAGTTATGGGCACCCACAAGAAAACCTGTTTGCTCTTAACCCCAGTCATTTTCTTCATCTTGAACTTCTCTACGTACGAAGTAACCTCCGTTGCATAGCTCACTCGAGTGTTCGTCCCAGCAAAGAAATGTTCGTACGGGGCCTTCTGTTTCATCCAGACGAACCCCGTTTCCCTAACTCTTCCACATTCTTCTAGGTCTTGCAAAGGAAGGACACCTTTAGGGAACCCCAGCTCCTCCAGGAGCTCTATGGAGTGGCGGTAGCACTCTTCGGCCCCATACACGATCTCTGCCCCAGCACGCTCATCGTCTTCCCGCGACTTGTTGCTTGCCATTTCTGTTTTTGGTGAATTCCACAGATATTTTGACGTGAATACGTGATGTTCAAGGGTTTGAGGAATGGATTGGCGTGGTAGTGGGCAATGCGGATGGAAGGTATATGAAACATGAAGGAGGAAAAGGTAGTTGGCTGGAAGTTGAGCTGATTGGGAGGCTTATTTAAGGAGTGGTTCAACTACTAAATGACTGCTATTTACGGTCATACTAATGTTCAAGTCTGTTAAATCTTTGCGTCCAAACTCTTTGAAACAAGGAAGGGATTTTCAAATGATTCTGGTATAATTTGGTGTTATTTGGTTGATTGTCTTTCCCAGTAATTTCCCACTACTTCGTTTTGCTATCCATTTTCTTTGAACTGATCTCCATATTCTCCATATTTTTTTAATTTACTGAGTACATATTAAAAGAATAATTAATGACCAAACTTTTTCTAGTTAACCTCCCTTCTCTCCTTATGTTAATGGAATATAAGACTTCAAATGTTTTATTATCTTTCATTTTCCCTGTTAAATTTAAATAATTAATTGCCCAAAGAGTTTTTTTTTTTCTTTTTTTTTTAATTTTGATTTTCATTATTTTCCCCATCTGTAATTGTGACGAACTTCTAGAATATCACCAACAATGAAAGAGTGAAAAGGCAATTCTCCTATAGTGGGTTCCCATCTTTTGTCATTGATTCATGGACTTATGTTAGGTAGTTGATCAGGTATAACCCTTCTATATTTCAACTTCATCAAAGAAAAGTAAAAAAAATCATCCCACCTTGGATTTTCAAAAGGAAATGGATTTCCGTGTTGCTTGTGTAATCAAAACGATGGTGGAAACAAGATTAAAAGAAGCAAAAAGATTGTACATGAAGCAAACTTAAAACATGTCGAGATAAAAGAAAGTATGTGGAAAATGTTGCATCAAATAGACAGGACATCGAAAACTACGGGAATTTCTCTTTTGCCATATTTTTCCAACCACCCAAGGCATCAAATTTTGTGCTCCCTTGTCCCACAAAGGTCTATTAGAATATATAGCATTTCGTGTTCCATTATATCGACCCATCCATAATGATATATGAGTAAGTGATCCAATGGCACTCTTATCTGCTCATTGGGTGATATGTGGATAGGAACAAGTGGCAACTCACCAAAAGGTATACACCAATATTCATCGAATTTTTATTATTTATCCACTTTTGATTTCTTCCTTGAATGTACATATACAAATATTTAAGTTTTTAACAAGATCTAATTAGCTATTACTATCTAGTCCAAAGTTGCGACATTTAACTTGTATGCAAAGTTTGAATAATTATGACACTTGTATGTAAGATCATAATTCATAATAATAGGAGCATGAGACACAACAGAACAATTATCAGGTGGCTGAAGGGGATGAAGTTGGATTAATTTAGGTGTTGCTTTCTTTTTTGTTTTTCGTATTTCGGCCTTTGTTGTGTCAATTCAGTCAGTGACAAAAGTCCCTTGATTTGCGTTGGATTTCTGATCATAGATCTAATGTCGCTACCAACAGCATCGTGATTCCCCTGTAGGCCCAGCCCACAACCAAAGGATGGACCCTTTGGGTCATGATTGCGTCCGGTCCTTTTTCCGCAGACTGCCAATGTGGAATCATGGCAACTTTCACGAGGCACGAGCCAGCTGCATCATAAGTGACACAAATCCACCGTAAAAAGCAACGGTAATTACTCATGCCTTTGGTCTTTTTATGTAGTCTACTGTATTCTTCTAGTGCTAGTATATTTTTTTTTTGAGAAATTATCCTCCATATTAATAATCGGATTTTATAACCATCACGTTGTTAGATTTAGAAATTTAATTTCTTAGTGTTAATGGAATTCTTTTCCTCTTCTAAAAAGGAAAAAAAGAATTCAAATGTGCAATGGTACTCAAATAACATAAAAAAAAAAAGTTTATGATCTCATCCTTCATGTGACTTCTTTAAGAATGTAGTGCAGCATAAAGCAATGGCATGTGGTCCGGCATAAATGTGGCCTTTGTCCCCTCCATTGTTATCGGCAAACCCTTCCTCCACGTATTCGAGAGCCATGTGATATTATCCTCCCCACACATTATATGGTAGTAATATCCAAATTCTCTATCATTTGGACTTTTGCTTTCTTTCTTTTTTTTTCTAATAATTTCTCACAATCTTGTCAGTTGAAACTTGTAAGCAGAGATGGTTTGATGAAGCAGTCGAGTGAAAAAGGACATAACCATTGCAAAATCATTAATAGCATATTTGGTTGGGGGGAATGGCTAAGTCATTCCCCTTTTGTTCTCGATGAATTTTGATTCATTTGTTTGATTGAAAAATGGTCCAAATAATAGTCATTCCATAGAAATGACTATTCTTCAAAATCCTTTAAAATCAAGAAATAGTTAATACCATCCTCTTTCATTGTATTAGCTATTCCATGGTTGAGGAATAAATTCAAAAATTGATAAAAACAAAAATACCCCTTACAAGTTTGAAAAATTACAACTTAATTTGTATAAATTATTATTTTTCTCTCTCTCCTCTTTCTCTTACTTGATTCTAAATTTTAATAAAATATTAATATTTTAAAATATTAATATTAAATTATAAATAAAATATTAATATTTAAATTATCAATTATTAATAAAATAAATTATAAATTATTCCTATTTAAAAACAAAATAAATTAAAAATAAATAAACATAATATCATTTAAATTAGATAAACAATATTAATAATTAAATCATCAATTATTAATATTTTAAATAAATTACCAATTATTAATATTTAAAAAATTAATCACAATAATATTTAAATTAAATAAAAATATTAATATTTAAATTATCTATTATTAATATTTTAAATAAATAATCAATTATTAATTTCCAAAAATAAAA
>NC_030852.1:31058419-31105485 GCF_000208745.1 Theobroma cacao
ATTATTGATATTTTAATAATTATCATTATTAATATTTTAATTATAAATAAATATTAATATTGAAATTATCAATTATTAATATTTTAAAAATAAAATAAAATAACAATTAATCATAATAATATTTAAATTAAATAAATATTAATATTTAAATTATTAATTATTAATATTTTAATTAAATTCTATATTATTAATATTTAAAAATATAATAAAAATAAAATGTCATATAAATAATAGAGGGTGTTTTTATCTTTTGATTTTCTATTCATTTCTTATTCCAAAATTATTGTTACCAATCAAATACTACAATAAGTCATAATAATTATTCCTGTTTTATTTCTTTTATCATACCAAATTAAGTAATAACTATTTTATTCTATTTTCATCTCATTCTATTCTCACATAATAATTATTTTATTTTATTTTTATCTATTTCGTCAACCAAACGTACCATAAGTGGATCTGTTACACTCGGTTTAAGCGACGGAAGGTGATGCAAGAAATAAGAGCTCTCAAGTAAAACAGGGGCAATTGGGTAAAAAATGGTTCGTCACTTTGGCGAAAAAGCCTCTTTAGTAATTCCAACAGGTGAGTTCCATCCAACATAACATTTCACTCGCATTTCAACAACTTATATTCTGCCATCAAGTGCAGGGAAAATTTTTTTAAAAAATATGGGTTATTTGTACCATAATTTTCTTTTTCTTGTCACATCAAAGCCAAATACCCTTCACCAACCAACAAAAAAAAACCGAAAAAGAAAACCGAGGTTGATGTTGTTATGGCCCAGTGAAATTGAAGACAAGCTAAATTAGGGAAAACTGGGCCAAGCCGAAAACCCAACTTTTGCCACCATGAAATCTGCCATCTGCTTTTTCTTTTTTTCTACCATTCTCGCTCGTAGACACAAGAGAGATAGATATTTGCATAATAATGAAAGGAAAAGAAAGGGAGATACCCATGAAGATGTTATTTAGTTATTAAGAATAAAATATTAATATTATTAATCGGTTGATGTAGTTATTACCTTTCATGAAGGGGGACCAACAGCTTTGAATTGGAAAAAAAAAAAAAAAGCAACCGAAATTACAAACAAAAAAACCCAAGGGGTTCCTCCGTTTGGTGATGCTTAGTGCTTTCTTCCGTGTCACTTACCAGAAAAATAAGCAGAAGCAAAAGTCAAATAGGGATTTGGGGTTGGGCATAACAGTTATTTCACTTGACCTTGTCTTTTTGATGCTATTTTTCTCATCCGACGACGCTGCTTTTGGAAAATGGATCCTATTTGCGGAAGCTAGCACTGGCACCGGCGGCGGCGGAGGTGGCGGTGGTGGCGGTTTCTGGTCTTCTTACTCTGCTGTTTCACTTTCTGGAATAGCCATCGCCGTCACTGCCATGGCCGGCATCGCCCTTGCCGCCACCGTCGTCTACTCTCGTAGGTAAAAAAACAAAAAAAAAATTCAAAAATCAAAGGTTCATTCTCATTCAAATCACGTCCATCATTACGCAACCTAGGAACCTTAAATTGAGTGACTATTAATTAGGTAAATTCGATAGATAGAAATCGATATGCTTACCGAACAGAAACCGTTAATGAGAGCCCTACGGCGAAGCCACACATCTTCATCACCATCATCATCATCATCGCCGTCAAATACTTCTTCTTCATCATCGTCATCGTGGATTCATTTGCGATCGGTTTTATTAGTTGTTGCTTCTTCCTCATCTTCCTCCTCACCACTTCCAACTGATCGGTGAGTTTACTTTTTCTATTAAACTTAAACGACTCCTTTCCTTTCTAATTTTAAATAAAGATTTCTACTTATCTTTGCCTGGATTTTAGAGATTCCTACTTTCCTCTTTTTCTTTTTTTTTTTAAAAATATTTTCTTTTACTCTTTCGGTTCTTAGATCCCCGATCTGAAAGTAGTCCAATCGATTCCATTAGCGTCATGTTCTTTAGGTTGTTAGTACGAGTTCAATTCCAACCTCATTTCTCTTCCTCTTTCCAGAGGTTCTGAATCTGATTACTGTTCGGTTCCTTTTTTTTTTTTTAACTTTCTTTCTAAGTATTTTTGAAAGCCCTAACTGTTTCGACAATGATGTTGATCACACTAGTCTACTGTTGTGATTCATCTCATTTTTGGGTCACTTTCAGAATCAAAATTCGTTAAGCAAGATTTGAATAAAAGCGATTGAATTTCTAATTTAGAGCGTCATGTTACAGCCATGGTTCTCATTTTAATAGTACTTCATGTTAGTTGTTCATTAGCGTTGCGGTGGAATTGTGATTTTTGTTCGTTTCTCATCTTCATTTGCGATAGTTAAGCACCCTCTTAGTGTTTGTGACCAAGTTGCAATTACTCTTGCAATTGCAGAACTAGTTGAAGTTATCACTTGCTTGTCTTCACTCTTCCACGTATCTACTCAGCTTTTAGCGTTTCTCAGTTGAGTGTTTCATAAGTTTTATTTCCTCATATTGCATTGCATTTTTGGAAGTGTCTGGACTCATTTAGTCTATCTTTTATTAATCAACAGAAAAAAGATTTATGCTATTATTATATGAACTTATCCCAAATGATAGGAACCTCAGTTCATATCTATTGCCTATTAATTTCTTTTGCATTCTTTTCTTCATTTATGATTGTCATAAGCTTATATTGTGATTGAGGATTTATTAATTTTGTTTCTTCTTCTGCAGGGGTAGTCTAAAATCACCTTGGTCACGTAGGAGAAGAAAACATGCCCTTCTACCTAAACAATGGAAGAATTTATTCACACCAGATGGAAAACTCATTGATGGTGGTGTTAAGTTTCTGAAGAAAATTCGAAGTGGAGTATGTCATTAAATTTGTTTCAGACTTCTTTGCCTGCATGTTTGTCAGATTTTGTCACGGATTGTATCTGATTTCTTCTGTTTTAGTTGATATATTACTGCTGTTTGATATATTACTGCTGTTTGAGAATTCATTATTTGCATCTTCAATGCAGGGTGTTGATCCAAGTATTAGAGCAGAGGTGTGGCCATTCCTCCTGGGAGTGTAAGATTCTCATTCTATTATTTATATGTACCTTGTCATAGTTCGATTCAAACAAACCTTTCTGTCACCTTTTAGCTCCTTAATTCTTGCTTTCATTACCTTGTGGTTAGCTTGCTCCTTCAGAATCACTTTTTAGTGGCCTGAATCCATTTCCTAACGAATCATTGTATCACCTCTTTATCATATTTGGTGTTTTCACATTGTTCATTGTCTCAATGATTCTTCACTTTGATACAGAGTCTTGGTTAAAGATTTTATTTTGTTAGTTGTTAGTAACTTTGGAAGTTGGAAGATGGAAGTAAGAGGAGGGAAAGTGGAGTGTTTAATAATTAATGTATTCGTTTGCATTGTATGCTCTAGGGAGTCATATTTAAGCCCTGCTTTTTCTTGCTGCTTGAGCTTTTCTTCTTTCTAATTATTTGTCATATAATCACTTATCCAAAACAAATTTTTCTGACATGATCATTTGTTATGCATTTCAGAGGTAGGTCTTAAAGACCAGTTACACCACCTGACTCTGTTTTCTCCATGCTTAACAGATATGACATCAACAGTTCAAAGGAAGAAAGAGATTCCATTCAAAGTCAGAACAGGCATGATCATTTTATTTCTTCTGCTTCTTTAACATGCAGATTCATCAGCTGATGCTTATAACTGTTACCCATCATCCTTTTTCCCTTCTCTCTCTCTCTCTCTCTCTCTTTCTGTTTGGAGTTTTTATTTGTTTGCTTATTTCTGATACAGAAAAGAGTATGAAAGCTTACGGAAACAGTGCCGCCAAATTCTTAAACGTACTGAGAAGAGCTGTAAGTTGAAAGAAACTTCTGGAAACAGCTGCAATGAGGACAGTGAGGATTTCAGTCAAGTTCTTGATTCTCCAGGCTTAGAGGATGTGGTTAGTGGTAGGAGGTCCCACTCTACCGAGGGAGGAAGCCCAGTGGTTGATGATTCAGATGGCCCTGTATATGATCAAAGTCGTCAAACCCTCCTATCCTCGGACTCATTTTTGGAGGGAGATGGTGATAAGAGTGTTGTCACTTGTGAAGATGCCTCTACTGGTGAAACAGAATCATCTGATTCTGACTCCTCTGAAGAACATGAAAACACACCTCTCCTTGCCTCAGAAATAACTGAGGGAAATAATATTGATGAAGATGATAATGATACTTCCTCTCCCTCCAAGATAGAAGGCAGGTCCAAATCCCACACTGATGAAGATTTTGCCACATGGCAGAGAATCATCCGCCTGGATGCTGTGAGGGCAAATGATGAATGGATCATTTACTCTCCATCTCAGGCTGCAGTATTAGAAATCAAAGCACAACGGTTAGCTGAGAGTGTTGGCTTGAAGGATTATGATCACTTAGAGCCATGCAGAATCTTTCATGCTGCTCGGCTTGTTGCTATCCTTGAGGCCTATGCCCTCCATGATCCTGAGATAGGTTACTGCCAAGGAATGAGTGACTTGCTCTCACCAATCATCTCGATGGTAGAGGATGACTCTGAGGCCTTCTGGTGCTTTGTAGGTTTCATGAAAAGAGCTCGTCACAATTTCCGACTTGATGAGGTGGGCATTCGAAGACAGTTAAACATTGTCTCCAAGATTATCAAGTGCAAGGATATTCATCTATATAGACATCTGGAGAAGCTTCAAGCAGAAGACTGCTTCTTTGTGTATAGAATGGTTGTAGTTCTTTTCAGGAGGGAGTTAAACTTTGAGCAGACTCTTTGCCTGTGGGAAGTGATGTGGGCAGACCAAGCAGCAATTCGTGCTGGGATTGCAAAGTCTGCTTGGGGGAGGTTGAGACTTAGAGCTCCCCCTACTGATGATCTTTTGCTCTATGCGATAGCAGCTTGTGTTTTGCAGAGGAGGAAGCTAATTATAGAGAAGTATAGCAGCATGGATGAGATAATGAGAGAATGCAATAGTATGGCTGGACATCTGGATGTCTGGAAGCTTCTGGATGATGCCCATGACTTGGTGGTCAATCTGCATGACAAGATTTAGGACTAGTCTTTGGCCTTTTTTTTTTCTTTTGTCATGTCCTTCACTGATCTACTTTTTACCCTTTAAACCTTTTCTCCCTCTTTATATTTTCCTCAACTCCTCTCACCATTTAGGGATCCCTGCTAAACTAAGGGATCTGCAAGTTACTTCACATCTCTGCTTGAAACAAGCATTCAATAGGCAAATTCCTGTACTAAGTAAATTATTGTGGGATTGATCATGTATTGCCCGCACTCAAAAGCTTCATCTGGGTGATGGTGGCAACGCTGAAAAATCAGCAATTTAGGATGTTTTACCTTGCTTGCAATTCTTGAATGAAGAGAATCTTTGCACATTAAGTTTTCTCTTTGTGCTTCAGTTCTTTGTATCAGTTCATTACCGATTGCTGTTTAGTGTGTTGCAACCCTGTTAAACTCTCTCTTTTTTGGTTATACAACCCAACCCTGTTAAACGCTTTACTCTGGTTCCTCTTGCATCGCCTTCTCTGCTTGTCTAATGCGTTTTTGAACAAACAAAGTCAAGTTTTTCTATACTTATTCAGTTATCTTTGTTTATTTGCTAAAAATATTGCTAGTGTTTTGGTTAAAGAAGAAAGAATTCTGTATTCTATAATTGTTCAAAGTCTTAACAAATGGGTTGAATTTGTTTGGAATTAAATTCTCCAAGTTTATTCCAATTTTAATCCTTGGATTTCTTAAACAACCGAATTTGGATACTACACGTTACATTACTAATAAAAACTGAAAAGACCTGGTCCGTGCAATTTGGGTGGAAGTAAAAATCTAGCATATGAATGTAATTTCCTTCTTCAGTTTACCATTTTTTACAGCTCCTTTTTACTTCTCCGGCTGAAGTAACTTCTTTTAACGTCCGACTTTTTTCTATCCCTTTTTTCTCGACCTTTGCTTCACCGCACTGTATATTTTCTTTTTTTCCCTTCAGCCTCCGTTGTTCTTTCGTTTTAGATCTTCTACGATTCTGTTCTGGGCGTTGCACCGAAACCACTCGTTCATCGCAATGTCCGCAATGACTGAAGAATCCGAACTTCAAAACGGATTCCAAGCACAATCAGAGCCAGAACTCGAATCGAAAGTCGAATCTCAACCCGAACAGCAATCTGAACCGGAAACGAAACCGGAGGAGGAATTGAAACCGGAACCGGTAGTAACCGATGCGGATCTGAAGCCGGAGGAGGACAAAGAGGGCTCGATTCAATCGAATGAGGTGGACAAACCAGCATCCACCGACCAAATTGCTCGTCCGGAGCTGGGAAATGATGAAGGGAACCGGACTTTCACGATGAGAGAATTACTAAGTGAATTGAAAAGTGAAGAAGATGATGCAGGCTCTCCTTACAGGTACTTTTGTTATTTATTTTTTCTTTTCCTTTTGGAGTTTCAATTGATCATAAAATTACTCTCTTTAATGCTATAATTGGATTTAGATAGATTTAGCGTAGAAGTCTCTGGATCTCTGGAATTCTCCGTCGATTCGTCACCTGAATTACATATGAAAATTATTCAAGTTTCTACTGATCATAAAATTACGCTCTTTCTTCTTCCTTTTTAATATCCTGAATAGAGAAGTTGGAGAATTTTGGTTCTTTTATATCTATTGGCAAGCTACTGGATGTTATTGAGGCGTACTCTTCCTATTAGACAACGAGTCATTTTTATTAGTTGCATGCATGAGCAACTGTTCTCCGATCATGGTCTTCCATTAGTCCTAAACTTGGCGTTTGTTGAAAATTTGCTATCTTTGAGCTTTATAGACATTCAGATCTGTTTTCTATATTTGAATTCTTCAATTAGTTCTGAATTTCAAGTTTAGCGTTAATTTAGTCTTACTCTATGTCTAGCTTGGATGAAGAAGTCCTTAGGTTAGGGATCTTGTGCTTTATAGAATTAAGTTTATATTTTTTTTCATGTGCCATCACTCATGCAGTAAACCTTTCTTTTCCTCAGTATGGAATAAGCATAATATCACCTCATTTCTCCTTGTATTTCTGATTTTTCTCATTGTCTTTGCCTCAGTATGGAATATGTATGATAGCATCTCATTTCTCCTTGTATTTTCTATCTTGTGCTTCGTATGTTACAGTCAAGAAAGCACACAACAACAAACCTACCAAAACAATGCTGCAATGGAGTTGATCAATAGTGTCACAGGTGCTGATGAGGAGGGCAGGTCTCGCCAACGGATTCTTATATATGCTGCCAGGAGGTACTTTCATATTGTTACAATACACTTTCACACTTTTCTGTTGTATTGAGCTCAGTATGTTGTTGTTTTAGAATTTTGCTATTCCACAATAGTGATTTCCAGTCAATTTTTGTAGGTACGCTACTGCTCTAGAGAGAAACCCAGAAGATTATGATGCTCTCTACAACTGGGCATTGGTTCTTCAGGTTTGAGATACTGATTGATTTTTTGTATAATGATAACATCATTTAGAATCATATAGTATGTCCTCATATTTTAATTTGGCTTGGACAGCTTGCATAACATTGTCAATTTTAAGCATATTGTAATCATTGTAAAATGTGTCAGATTGCTCATAACATGTCTCCACTGTTCTTATTTGGCTTGCAGGAAAGTGCAGATAATGTTAGTCCAGATTCTACTTCACCTTCTAAAGATGCCTTGCTGGAGGAGGCTTGTAAAAAATATGATGAGGCAACTCGTCTTTGCCCAACACTTCATGATGTATGTATGCTTGTCCATGTCCCTAGGATCCTGTTGCATTGCTATGAATTTGTGATTTTTTTAGTTCTGTAACAATTACAAAATGGCATGATGACTGCTTGGAAAGCAGAAGCCAGATAAGAAACCGAATACACAATAGTATTTTTTTTTTTGTTGGGGGGGTGGGGGGTGGGGTTGATTATTACAGACTTGTGAAATTGAATTCATTTGAGCTTTTCTGGTTTGTACTGTTGGAGAGTTCAATTTTATTGTGTTAGGTTTCTTATTTCTTGCTGAAACATGAAAACTATTTGAAGGATTAATGACTGATTATTGTTTCTTTAGTAAATTACATTGCAGAAAATTTTCTGGTTGTTTATGTTTATGGTCCTTCAGATTGCTTACATGGGCACCTTATAAATCTTAATCACAGCATATTAAGTGTATAAGTGCATATATACACACACAGAAATGAGTCTGTATAATATATATTCATGATATACATTCACATGACTTTGATGCAATGTCATTACTTGACAGGCTTTCTACAACTGGGCAATAGCAATATCTGATAGGGCAAAAATGCGTGGACGGACCAAAGAAGCTGAAGAACTATGGGAGCAGGTTCTGACTATATGATTTTGGTATTTCAGTCATGCTAGACTTATGAATGAGTAACACTAGCTTTTTGTTGGAAAATCTTGGTGTCATGCTGTGGAAAACTTTTTCCATGTGTGGATAAGATTCTATTTCCTGTTCTGTTTCATGTTAACTGCATGCTTTACATAATCCATTTTAACAAGGCCAAAGAACCATGGAAATTGGTTTTGACTGTATAATTTTGCTATATAGTCAATTCTAGAGCTTAGTACCGCAACATGTTGTCCTTGCAGTACTGCTGTGTGGAAATCCTTGGCCTTTTCTAAGAAATGCTTTGTTGTAGTGAATAAAAACCTTGACCTTGTGTTTAATAGAGCCTTATCTTATTGTTATGGTTTTGCAGGCAACAAAAAACTATGAAAAAGCTGTCCAGCTCAACTGGAACAGCCCTCAGGTATATTTGAAGTAATTGTTTGGTTAGTCTTGTAATTCTGCTAACTAGAACGCCTGCATCTTTTCATTTGTATTCCACCTGTTAGCGATTATAAGGATGCTTGAATCTCTTTCAGGCGCTAAACAATTGGGGACTTGCACTTCAGGTACACTGTTTTAGTGATGTCGCTATTACGACGGTCATCATTTATCTCTGTATCTTTTGAATTAAATTCTGAGACTACTTCTATGAAGTCGTAGGATGCTTTGCTTACTTTCATGTCTTATCACGTTTTATTTAGGAACTCAGTGCGATTGTTCCAGCACGAGCGAAGCAAAAAATTGTGAGGACTGCAATTAGTAAGGTACAAAAGTCATTTGAAGAAATCAGAGTGCTTGGATGACTTTAGGAACAAGCAGCAAAGTAATTCGATATCTGATATGTCCTAAAAGAATTGCTTCTAGTTGCATTTGTATTCTTACAATTAACTTTACTTCTAATGCAGTTTCGTGCAGCAATACAGTTGCAATTTGATTTCCATCGAGCAATATACAACCTTGGAACTGTTCTGGTAAGTTTGTTGGTTAGTAGTTCTTATTCTGCATGGCCTGATCCTATTTTCACCTATGAATTCATTTCTTTGTGATATTAATGAGATTAGATAATGACTTCATTATCTGAACATTTCATTCAAGTTAAGTATAAATTCAAAACTTGAAATATCTATATTCTTATTACAGTATGGTTTAGCTGAGGATACGTTAAGAACTGGAGGGTCAACGAATCTGAAAGAAGTTTCCCCAAATGAGCTTTATAGCCAATCTGCTATCTACATTGCAGCTGCTCATGCATTGAAACCAAATTACTCGGTAAGAGATCAGTGTGTTTTTTGGACTATAGAGGTTTACTGACTGGATGCAGCCTCACTTTGAGGCTATGTGGGTGGCATAATTATTGGCTAAGGAAATTTTGTAGCATAAATTCGACATTTTGTAAACATTAAATTTTCAGGAAAGCTAATGATATATTTCTTTATTTTCTGCTTAACTTAAAGTGTCAGAGTTGTGCAATTTGACTTCCCATCTTAGTTTTGTGGATGTGTTCTTATTTGATGTTTTGAAACATACAGGTTTACAGCAGTGCCTTGCGACTTGTTCGTTCAATGGTCAGTATTTAATTTTTCAACAATAATTTGAGATTTATTCTTTTCTAAATAGATTGAATCATCTGTAAGGGAAGTGGAGTCTAAACCTATGAGAATGATCTCTTGCTCCTTTTCCTGTTTGATGAGCATTTTTGTGGATCTTTAAGTAGTAAGAGGAATGTTGTTAGGTGTGATCCTTGAAGTCCACATTTCTTTCATGTTAGTGCATCAGCGCTGTTTCAATTGTCAATTGTCAGTGCAACATAACTGAACCTTTAGGGTGCACCAGAAACTGTTGTTCTGATGCAAAATTTCCTTTCATTATAGAGAACTACATGCCTAATCCAATGTTTTTTTCGAATAGTATACCTTTGGCTTGGATGTGAACCTATTTACTGATGCCAATCCAAACCCCCAAGAGTGTTTATTTCTTTTTCACAATAGAAGCAATGACACATAGGGTGCCTTTGGTGTGTAGGATGATGGTTAGGATAGAATAAAATAAGATAAGGAAGTGGATTGGATTAGATAATATCATCCTATCCCTATGTTTGGTGTGTGTAAGATTAAGGATAGGATAGAATGATCTCTATCAATGATCAAAATTACCCTTTTCATAAAATAAATATGATTTAAATTTATAATTTAATAATTATGAACAGAATTTAAATGTTTGAGCAAGAATATATTTAATTTAAATGTTTATAATTATATTTAACTTTCCAAAAAAGAAAATTATGCAAATGTATCTTCTCTCTCAGTTTTTTATTTTTTCTTCTTTTTTTCTTTCTGGTCTGCCAGAGGGCAGCCATCGGATGGGGAGGGCTGGATCTGGATGGCTGAAGCAGCCAGAGCCACTAGACGAAGCTGCTGATGGCTACTCCCAGTGTCATTTTGGCATCAAGAGTTCCAATTTGGCCCCTCTTTGATCGCATCTGGCATCATAGAGTGCTCTAGCTGTTTCACCAGTGTTAATGTTGGCCGGAAATGGGGCTAAAGGGAAGGAGGAAAAAGAAAAAGAGGGAAAAAAAAAAGAAAAATAAAAAAGGAAACAAAATCGGGCTAGCCAATTAAAATCTTTAGATGTAAGTTTTAGGGGTAAAATGGAAAATGCAAAGCATTTATCATCCAGTCCCATAAGATTAAAAATAATCCTCCCTTATTTCCAGAGGATTGAGTCATCCTATATCAGGAAGATGATTAATCCTCTTTGCAATCCAATTCCCCCTTTTTAGTGCACACCAAACATGGGATAGGATGAAAATGGTCCTATTCTTTCCATCACCCATAGCACCGTAACTCTGAAAACCTTTAGTTAGTATGGCCTAGTGCTGCCTCCTTGGAGTAGTGATCTTGGGTTCAAACTGTAAGAAGTATGGTTTTATTAAAAAAAATAATGGCAATAAACTGCATTCCTATTCTCTCTTCCCCTGTTGTTCTGAGTGTGTCTGTGTGTTAGGAAGAGGGTTTTTCTTATTTATTCATTTTATGTTTAAACTGAGGCAGCTCAGCTAGTTTAAAAATATTGAGTGGGTTATAGACCACATGATAGTGGCTGTCATCACGCTGTTTATACTCGGAATTAGCTGGGGAAATTATTTTTTATTATAAATCTGACAGAAATAAAATTTTGACAGCTACCTTTACCCCATCTTAAAGATGGGTATCTGACTGCACCACCAGCAGGAAACACAATTGCACCTCATAGTGATTGGAAAAGAACAGAGTTCTTTTTGAATCATGAAGCGCTTCAACAGGTAAAAAACGGATTGGTTTCTTTGTTGTCCACGGTAAATAAATATCAAGTTCCATTTTCCTTTTTGCCTGAGAATGGGGATTCATTTCTTCAAAGAAATTTTCTTATTTAATGTCTGAACTTATGTTATTCCTACAATCAAAAAGAAAAAGAACTTTGTTTTTCCATTTTCTTTAGTAAGTCAGAATGAATAGAGGAAGAGCAAATATATATTTGTTGTAAGTCACTTTCATTTTAATTCCAGGATGGTATCGAGGCAAAACTAGTTTTAACTGCTAATCAAAGAATTAAGGGTGTATGAGTGCGTGTGTGTTTGAGAGAGAGCTGGGAATAGGGTTTATCTCTAGTTTATGCTGCTAGTCTATGTCAGTGTATCCTTGTATGTATTGCTTTGGCAATTTTCTCTAATCTGATATTAGTTAAAGACCACATCTGTTCAGACTTTCATTTTCTTTCTCCATGTCCTTCTTTTCTGTTTTCCAATTGAGCAGGTTATCAGGGTCGAGCAGAAACAAATTTCCCGCAGCCTCTCTGGCAGAACTGCAGATGTAGCAAATATCGATAAAAGGGCTATCAGAGTTGATATTCCAGATATTGTTTCTGTATCAGCATGTGCTGATCTGACTTTACCACCAGGTGCAGGCCTCTGCATTGATACTACCCGCGGTCCAGTTTTCTTGGTAAGTATCACGCTTTATGTTATCATTTAAAAATGTCCTCTTAAATCGTAATGAATGACTTGTATTTTTCAAACTGATGGCAAAACTTAACAACTATTGGCGAGATATGCCCATGTTTGGCATTTGGATGTTGTTTTAGCAACATATGTTTGGCAATCCAGCTTTGGTAAGTATTTTCTGCTCTTCCCTTCAGGTTGCTGACTCCTGGGAATCCCTAGATGGATGGCTTGACGCAATCCGCTTAGTTTACACAATTTATGCACGAGGTAAGACTGATGTTCTAGCAGGTATCATTACAGCCTAAGTGTTTCTCATGTAATTGAGCTTGCAATTTTTTATTCAGATTGTTTACATCCGTCTTCAAATTTGATTGGATCTAATTTGAATCATGTATATTATCAAAATTTTTGGAATACTAAGGTTAAGCTAATTGTTCTGTCAAATTATTCATTTGGTATCTCATCTGACATCATATTTCTTTTCCTGCGGCATATCTCCTTAGAAAATACTAAGGATGGCTTGAAATTGAACCACTCCTCCCTTCCCCATTGAGTGCCAGCCCTTATTTCATGTTTTAGATTGTACATAAAAGCGGGTAATGTCCAAAGTGAAAGTGAATGGGTGGCAATTTCTTGGTTTCCACTCTCTCTCTCTCTCTCTCTCTGATAGAAATAAATTAATGTTCCTAACTAGCGGAGGCCAGTGAAACGAGGAGATTTTCTGTAGGAGTAGGACAATTCCCGTCTGACTTACCTGAGGTTGATCAGAGCAGTATAGAGTGGGCAAATATCAGTATTTGTCTTGGTTCGCAAAATTACATTTTCATTAGGTGGTTTTAGACTATTGGTTATCTCTCAATTTGGACCTGTACCCATTTTGTAAACTGATTTGAAACATTATTGATTATTAACCCCACTATAAAGTTATTTCTTAAGAAAAAAAGTCTGATCTTTACCCTTTTAATAAAACAGCCAAAGCAATGGAAACTTGAAGGCAACAGCTGGAGTGTGTGCTCGATATTCCATCTTAACTAAGATTGGAGTTTTTATTTTCTGAAAAATAGTAAATATACTGAGTTTTCTACTACCCTGTGATGATCGCTGCAAGCGTCTGGTCCTTGAACCAGCGTTGGATCTTTATATTCTTCTTCCTTGAACAATTTATCACGATTTCTCTAGGAAGGCAGGAATTTCATGCAAATGGGCGGATTTATTTTGGCCAAGGCTAGAATTGAAGCAGGGAGAATCCATAGCCCTTCTCCGCATATTAGTCCAGAAGCGACGGCTGGAACCATCAATTCAGCCTCCTTTGCTTTGAGCTTTTGCCAAACGAACACAATCAAAGTCCCCAAGCACATGTCAACGGCAAAATATGCCCCAACTAGAAACGGCACCGCCATGACCATCGGAAGTGGCATCCATTTCCCTATCTTATGCGGTGAGAAATCTCTCACCAAATTCACTGCCACTGCCAAAGCAAAGAAGCCATAACAGAGTTGCAAGCAGTGGTGAGGCAGAGCTGAAAAGCCTTGTACACCGAGAATCGCCATGTTTCTGTATATCAATGCATAAGGAGCTTTGAATTCCCCGTACGGGTTTCCAACATCAAATGCCTTGTAGAATACGAAGAAGCTAAGCGGCGCTGTAATGCAGCCTATAGCCGTACCAATTGCCTGGCTCAAGAACATTGCTCGGGGTGAGGTAAGAGTATAATGCGCTGTCTTGAAATCTTGCATTAGAATGCAAGCAACAGAAACAACAGATTTGATGAGACCACATCCAGCAAGCCCGGCGACCACGCCGTTTTCCTTGCCCGTCAATGCCGCTAAGATAAATAGGGCGACTTTCCCATAGTTATAGGCCATGTTAATGTCAGTGAGACCAGCCCCATATGCATTGCAGAATGCCAGAGATGGGGCAAGCATGTAAGCTACAAGCACATAGTACCATTTGAGCTGAGGGAACATGATTGGGATCACAATAATTGACATGATGGATAAAAGCACGTATCCCACAATGCCAATCCACATGGGGATGGTTTCTCTGAGGAAAACTTCATTTTGTTTTAGACCCTCAACTGTCTCCTTCTGGTCATCCTCATCGGCTGCAAGAAGGACAATATATGTTGGTGAGTCACTATCAAAAGTTCATTAGATGACAATAGAGCATTAAAGAACTCTTTTAACTTTTTCACCCTGGAAAGTGGAAACACAAGATGAGATTGCTGCTGTGTTACCTGTATTTTGGTTTTTGTTCTTCAATCTCCCGTGGATATTGATAAACGTGAAACACAAAATCTTGAGGAAATTGTAGAGGCCGTCACCAAGAATGAGGGCAACAGATAGAAAAACCTGACAACCAAGAATTATAGGTTATATACATGGCTCTGTAAACAATTTTTATACTACTACGGAAGCGGAATAGTAGATTAATGACTTCTCTGTTTTTGAGGACAGAGAAAATGCGAGACCTTGTAGCCATATAAACTCTTCATGCTACTTTCTTGTAAATCCTCAGGAAACCAATCTCCTTTAAGCCGATTAATAAGTGGCCACATTAGCCCATACGAAAGCACGGCTCCAAAAAGCAAAGACAAGTTAACCAGGTGGGAACAGATCATTCCTGCTCCGACGTAGGTCAGGCTGAAATCAAAGAAGAATCTGCGAGAAAACCACATATTCAACAAAACGCCAAGAAATGATTAGTCATATAAACAACAGACAAAAGAAAAAAGGAATGGTATGCTCAATAACATTCCAGGCACAAAAGACCTACGTTTGCTTCCAGGCTTGCAGTCCGAAAGTAGGAAACTGTTTGAAACCACATCCATCTTTCCCGGAGAAAAACCATTGGAAAAACCCCCACAGGAAACTGGCTGAAAAATACTTCAGGAATCCATGCACCTGTTTCCTGCAATATAAATTACCATAGATCATGGTAACTTCTCCTACTGGTTACAACCAACGAAGAAATGTTAACTCTGGATGCTTACTTGGCCGCCTTATCACCTTGGCTATGGAAACCATTGATGAGAACTGCAGTTGCCAAGCCACTGGGATAAGTCAACTTGAGGTCCACTATCATGACCTGTACAGAAGAACTCCATGAAAATTTTTTGAACCTTTTCCCAAAAAAAAAAACTCAAAGGGATGTTCTGACATGCTCCTGTCTTTATAATACTATAGTGATTCTTTCACTCATTTTAGCAGGGGTGAACTTCTACCCTTCACGGTCCTAAACCCCACTTCTGCAAACGCCATGCAGAAAACATGTTCTTTGGCTGGAGAAACTATTAACATAAACATCAGACACACCCAGGAAAAAGCAAAAAGAGAACACTTTCTCCCTTCACGACATAATTTTGTGCAAGTTATCTTCAACTATTTATAACACTTACTGGGTGATGGAGAACAAAGTTAGAGCCGTTGATCATTTATTAAGAGAAACTTAGATATACCTTTCTGAGAGGAATTAAGACAAAAAGACCAACAAAGCAAACTACAAAAAGGAAGCCAGTCATCCAACCAAATCCTGGTTCCTTTACTGCGTTAGCGGAGTTCCCTACTGTGTCTACTCCAGACATTTCGTATGTCTTCCTGTTTAATCCCAAGAGATAAGAAGCAAATCCACCTGCAGTCCATATCATAAAAAAATATGTAATGTTAGGAGAGAACTAGAAGAACCGAAAAATAAGCAAATAAACCTCAAAGGTTGCTTATGCTTGAAGCTTCTAACCTCCAACGGCTATGCTGTAACATGCAACTGCACATGTTTGTATCATGGTGTTCTCTTGTCTTGTAAAAGGTTTGGACATAAATCCAGCCTTTTGAACAACTTTTGTCCATGTCCGAATAAAAACAAAGGCAAGAAGAGCAGCGGAGACATTAAGATTGGGAACCATACCAGTCGTGAGGTTTAGTTTCATGGCTATCACACTGTAAATGGTCCCAATCAGAATGCTTACAATGAATCCCCTGACAGTGATTTGCTTCGCCCATGGTTGTATAATCCTTGAACCCTCAGTTTCTTGCTGTCGTTCTTCCAAGTTGTCTCTCTGGTTCTCTTTCTTTTCTTTCACTTCTTCCATGCTCATTAATTGTTGCTCTGCGAAATTCTGTTAAGCTCCTAATATACGGTGTTAGCTAAATAAGTTCAACGGATCAATGAAGACTTGACGTCAACAGAATAAAGAGAAATGGACATATCTCACCTTGGTCTTTCTTATTCTTCTCTTTCTCTTCTTTTATTTCTTCTGGCTTTGGTAGACGGATTAGACGCTCACATAGTGTCAATCAAGTTGCCAAATGGTTCTCTGTCTGCTTCTCTCGAAACACACTTAAAATACTTCTCAATGAAGCAGACACCGTGAAACCTGTGCGGATCTTTGTTGCCTTCTCAATAAAAGGTTGTCTTCCTCAGTCTTTTCCCCAACCTACACTTAGCCTTCATATATAATTCATTAAACCACCGAAAAATCCCACCTAACAGCGGAAATATATTGTTCAGAGCCTACTTAGTTTCATTCACTTGCCAAAGTGACAAATGTAGAAAATGATTTCTCTAACAATAGGAGGGAAAGAACATCGAATAAAATGCTTGTGTATGAAGGAGCAGGCACTAGATTATAAGTATTTATAACCAAGCTTGTAACTTAGACAGCTTACTTAACGAGTCGTTGGCCTTATTGGATGACTTTTCTTCTCTTTTTTTTTTGGAAAGGCTGGATGACCTTATCATTGGCCTCTCCTCTTTTTTTTCTAGGCCATTGAGTTTGTTATGATAGTGTTGTTAAGAGGAGAGATTCTTTTTTTTTTCTTTCAGCCGAGTGTGGTTTAGGCATGATCTCTGGAAGATTGTAGAGTTGTGGCTATGTGGGTATCAGTCATCCAATTGAACAGAAAATGATGGACTGACATTATGTTCATGTTGAGGTCATAAAGTCAATGGAGTGCTTTGTTCTTTTACTTATAATACCAAACACATTGAATTTTGTTTGTGTCAGTAGGCCCTAATCTGGATTTGGATAGGCTTTTTCTTCCCTGGTGCATGCAAAATATCCACGGCTCTTTTTCTTGCAATGTTTCTTAATTCTTATCTTATTGTTGTTCACTCTGTTCTGCTACCCTGTTAATTTCTAAAACTTCTACACATTAGCTATAATTAGATTGACAAATGCATGTGCCAGTCTTTGATTGGATTCTTGTTTATCAGTTCTTTTTTCTTACATGTCCTCTAAAAAACGTTTAAGATAATGTGTACAGCTTGTTAAATTTCTCTACAAATTATCACAACTCATCAATTATCAATAAATAGAAGTATTATACCCGAACATTTAGTTCATTGATTGATATATAATATATTTATCTTAAAAGTAAAATTCGAATCTCCCTTTCTTCAATTATTAAAAAACAAATCTATAAATAGAAGTACCCATTTGAGGCCCGCAGAGTAATGGCTAATCGTATGGACTATGGAAAGCCTTTTCCAAAAAAGGCATTCAATCAATATCTATTGAAACTATAATCCACTGGAAACGAAACTTCTCTCTGCTCAAAAGTTTTATCCTCCTTCACATTGACCAACCGGTTAGATTCGAGGCTGGTTAAGTAAGTGACTATGCCTTGTGGAATATGGATTCTCTCCTTATATGTTAAACAAATGAGCATGGCTCACAGTCGTACGTATTAACCAGCCGAATTTAGATAACAAATGACAGACACACAAGACAAAACCAATAAATCCAACTAGGGAACTGACAAACAATTTAAGCCCAACTTTTTATGGCATACATGTAATACTCCTTATAAAGTATATGTTATAAAAATATTTAAATTTATTAAGTTACAGTTTTTATAAAAATAAATAAATAGATGTTATTTTTATTATTTTATTTATTTATAGTTATAATCTTGAATGCTTAAGAAAAAAGAGTCTTTGAATAAATAAAGAAGAATATAGATTCTCTCTTTATATGTTAAACATATGAGCAAGGACCATCGTCGTACGAATTAATCAGCCGAAGGTAGATAACAAAATGACAAACACACAAGACAAAACCAATAAATTCAACTAGGGAACTGGACAAACAATTTGAGCCTCACTTTTTATGACATACATGTAATATTCCTCACAAAATATTTATTATAAAAAATATTTAAATTTATTAAGTTATAGTTTTTATAAAAATAAATTAGATGTTATTTTTATTAGTTTATTTATTTATAGTTATGATTTTATATGTCTTAATAATTAGAAAATAGTAAAAGGAGTCTTTAAGTAAATAAAAAAGTTTTGATTAAAATTAGTTTTTATTTATCACGTTTAAGATAAAAGGATTAAGATTAGTTTATTTATCTGACCATATACGTTAAATCATATTTAAGAAAAAAGTTAACGACAATTACTTCATTTAAAAAAAAAGTAGAGGATTAACATCCATTTCATTTCATCAAACTCCAAGAAAAATCAGTCAAAAGAGTTTAATCTTAGAAAAAGAAGGAAGATAAAGAAAAGGGAAAAGTATTCAATGGATTGTTGATTAAAGTATAGTTAGTATTGTATTTTCATAGTTTGAGCACAAAAATTTTAAATTATTTTATGTTTTTTAACTTTTATTCAAATTCAGTATTATTTCAGTGACATGATGGGTACCAAATGAAAGATTTTGAAAAGATCTTTTCAATAGTTTTTGTAGCAACTCGTTTAGTTTTGTGGCTAGGAAGATACAGATTTTTTAAGTTGATTGGAAACTTGATTTTCAATAATTTTGACGACTCAACTTTAGTCACCGAAACTTCATATTCCAGTAATATTTTGGGTCGTTTCTTTGAAGGCTTTTGTAGTATGAAATAAGGTGTTTAATTTGGTATCACTGACTCAATTAGGGGCTTATGGTGTTAAGAGAATTAAAGCGTCAAAATAGGTTAGTTGATATTGTGATGATTTCTAAACTTTTGGCTTTTGAAACTTGAAAATCTTGTGTTCTTTTTAATCAAAACAAATTTTTGTGTTACAGTATGATATGAATACTTCAAATTGGTATCGATTTTATGACTGCAAATAATTTAGGTTAAGAGTTACAAAAGTTCAAAGTAAGCCAAATGACCATCTAGATTCTGAAAATTTCAAAAAATAGAATTTTTTTAAATTTTGATTTTAATTAATGATTAATAAATTTTGCTGTAAACTTCATAAATATTAGATAGGTGATTTTTGTTGTATTTTTTATATATAAACATATGTATATTTATATTTTAAAAATTTATTTATTAAATTAGTAGATTTTATAAAAATATCAAAACTTAAGAAAAAATTACAAATATGATTTTTATATATAAAATTAAGATTATCTTTCTATCAAAAATTAAAATCATTACTGATTTTATGATTTTAGTTTAATTCTCAACTTTATTTGAAAATTTTTTATTATTGATTCAAAAATATATAATAATAAAATATAAACTTATTAATAAAAAATGTTCCTAAATTGCAGTAGAGATCGCTATACACCCTAAGTGCTTAGGATGGTTAACGGGGATTTGTTTGCAAACTCATTTTTGATTTTTATATATATTTTCTTGATATATTAGGCTATTTGGAGAATTTTATGATTTGCTACTTGAAAGTGAACCAGACAAATCAGGTAAGTGACTGATATCTCTTCGGTGTTTTCATACCTTAAATTTTGCTTTAATGTGATTTTCGTACTTGAATATAATATTTTGTCTTATGGTATGTTAATTCAGATGAGCATGCTAATATATGTAAATAAATATGATCTCTATGTTGATTTTTAGAATATAATTTCGATTTTATTTTGGAACTTGATTTTTTTAAATGTATGCATATATGAATATCTTTGTAAATATTTAGTTTGAAATGATTATATTTTTTATATGCATTAGATATGTTTTGAGAAAGTGGATACACTATTTTGTAAATTTTGAGTAATCTAAAAACATATATTTTTATTTTGTCTCCTAGCATGGTCATACTCTGACTCTGCCAATGAGTGTTAAATGTTGACCATGTCGACGTGTATTTGGTGATTAGAGATCGATCTCCCAACCATACTATCAGTTACAAAATAATAGTAATTATGATAACTATTCAGCGCAACCAATTATTGTTTTTGATATACTTCTAACTCATGCCATCGGGATAATTGTAGATTTATTTATGACTTATGTCATAGGAGTTAAGTGTGGTTGTAAAATGTTATAAGAGATTTCTAAAATCTAAATACTTGTGAAATATGTCTGTTTTATTATTTGAAAGTAAAATTTTGAACTATATGATTTTGAATGAGATAACTTAAGATTTTCTTTTGATATTTATATGATTAATGATATTTTGACTTAAATATTTTGAGCATGCTTGATTTGATTGAAGAGATGTTAATTATTTGCTGAGTGGTTAGATTCACTCCTTGTTTCACTTTTTTTTTTCAAATTACGATTTGGTTAACCACACGAAAATTTCATAAAGTGATATTTCGTAATTTAGTAAATGAATTTAGATTGTTTAGAATTTATTTAAATGTTACGAATATCAAACTATCTTAAATTAGTATTCAGGTTTTTATCTTAACATGTTAACTTTATAATTTTAAAGATCTAATTTTAGATATTATCGAATTATGACTTTTTTAATTTCTACCGATAAATTTAGCTTTACGAATAATTAGATTCTTAAGTATATTAATCTCTTTCAGCAATGGTATAAAATATATATATATATATATATATATATATATATATATTGAAACCTTACATGTCTATAAAATTATATTTTACAAGTATGTTATATTTGTCGTGTCTCATATTTGAGACGTGACAGTACAGTCCTACTTTCTAGATATTACTTGTAAAACTGAGGTCAGAATTAGGAACTGAAAAAGGTGTTTTACCTTCTGATACCTGTCACGAAAGGCCAATGATTAAGTGTTAGTATATTATTTATTTGTTTATGTTTAATTTCCTTTCAATCAGGGGGGCTTTTAACTTACAACTTGTGGTGGTTTTAACTCTTCGAGGTACACTTGTGTTCGGACCTTTTTATTCTTTTTCTCTTTCCACTTTCAAGCAGTAATCACTCACATGTTAGTGAGCAGAAGCTTCTTTCCACCTATGCCGACAAGATCTGCCTTATGATCACGAGTAATAACGAAAAGATCTCCTACTTTCTGTGACTATGGTTTGCTCAGATGAAAAAGAAAAAGAAGACAAGAAAGAAAGACGATAAGTTACAGGGATGTATATGGTGTCATGGAAGTGGGGTCTCCCTTATAAAAAGCAATGGTCTTGAGCTCACCACAAGCAGCAGCCACGCGGTGCACCGAAATGGACAGCCCCATCATTGATATCGAAAATGCCTTCAAATGCCCATCAGTTATTGAAAGGTTCCGGCCGAAAGTAAACTATGAAATGAAGTAAAAAATCTCCCAATACACATCCCAATTTAGGGTCTGATCTTTAATGGTGCTTTTGGCCAATGATATCAGTTGTTTTGCACTTCTTTATCATACTCTTGACAGAATTATTCAGTGGTTTCAGATAATGGTCAAAGACGCGACGTCCCACCATATGCTGAAGTTGTTCATGCAATTATTAGCAGAATGTGCATTTATGTCCAGAAGAGTTAGCCAAGTATATATAATACATTCTCAGTCCTCTATAAATGTTACTATACAAGCTTTTGAATCAATAATAGCTTAATAGTTTTTACTAAGGCAGTGTTTCTGGGTCATTCAATGTCAAATTTTATAACATATAAATTATAAAAACAAAATACAATTTCACGTGCATGTTTTCTTCAAAGTGTCAGATGCCAAAAAAATTTCTTGCACGAGCAAGCAACTTTACCGAGAATTTCACTTGCAGTAAGGATCGGACCTGTTTCTTTCACCATTCTGGTGATAGAAACTTAGAAAAGTAGGAGCTCAGAATGCTTGTAACACTGCAGATCGGACCATAGAAAAATGGAAAGTACCCTTCTTGATTTTATGCTTTAACACTTTCTAAAGGGACGATGTGCGACACTACCAGCCTAACCAAAACCCGTATAAAAGCATGCGAATAGTCCTCCACTATCCTCAGAATACTTTTCATATACCTAAATATTTGTAATTTACATAACAACGGACTAACTTACCGAAGCAAAGCTAAAAATGAAAAACAAAATTTTGCAAAATTTACAAGAGAGTTTGTGAATTGAGGTGCACGAATGAGAAAATAAAGTATTTTAATTTCACATCGAATAAGTAAAAAAATTTTAAAAATTTATTAATGTAGATATTATTTTACATATTTTAATTTTTTAAAAATAAAATAATAATCTCGTGGCATATGTATGTACAATGAATTTAGTTATGCATGCAATCAACTCACTTGTTTCAAAGTCTGATCATGGTTAACTATTTTGGTCCTCAAAGGAAGAAATTACCTAGCTAAACGGTCAAGCTATTCATTGTTTGGCTGTCAAATTATGCAGACTTTTACAAGTCAACTCTTTTATTTTATTTGCCAGACAAATTTGCTTTAAGTCTTTGCATTCCCGGCAAAAAAATGAATGAGGGGTTAAAGGACGAAGTACTATGAATTTGGAAAACATGGTTGTAGGAGTGTTGCAATCAGAAAGCAGCTCCTCCATTGAATTTCTCCTACCATTTGGCACATTGGGTTTCTTTTTCCACACTGATGATTTGAAAATTTTAGAACATGGTATCACTAAATTCACATTAATTATATGTACTATCATGGCATTGAATTTTCTACAAGATAACACACAAAATTAATTTGTAATGATTCGAAATTTTTTCTTTTGTCACAACTCTTTGCAAACGAGATATGGTTTTAGGAAACAAAAAGTAAAATGCTAAAATCCCGTCAATCAAATTGTCTACTCTTAATCATTTCAAGTAAATCAAGTGATTTTGATGTATTTTGAATATTACAAATAGACAAATTTAATACGCAAGTTTATCTTTAATGATACAATTTCAATCATATAATTCTAACAATATATATATAAATAAAACAAGAATGTTATACATAAATATCTTTGACAATTCTCTTGTTATCCAATTATGAATAAGAAAGTTAACCCCATTCACAATATCTTAATGCATGATTTATCGTATACGCATCAATTCTCAAGCAGCAAGTCTTTGTGTTTCGTGGATATTTTTAGTGCTAGATGATTTTGCTGCCACTAGGTACCCTTGCCGACTTGCCAAGATCCTCCAATTCTAGCCCCAATCCTCTTTTATGGGCTTGAGTCCAAGTTCTTCGGTTAAGCCTTCCTTTGGATGAGGACTGCTCTTTATAAGCCCAGCCCAAAACTGAAAAATTAGAGCTCTATCGAAATTGATTTAGAAGTCAACACTCAACATAAATGCATGCTGTATTACCGACACAGCAATTGGACCGGTCCGGTTACATTTAGATTTGATTGTTTTGAATTAAAGTGATTTTTTAGATTGAATTGTTTTGAATTCAACACTCAACATGGATGCATCAAGTATTACTAACACGACAATTGGACGGGTTGCGTTAAGTTTTGATTTGATTGTTTTGAATCAAAGTTATTTCTAGTTATTTTTAAATTTGAATCGTTTTGAATTCAATACTTAGCATGGATGCATTCAATATTATTAATATGGTAATTGAATAAGTCGTGTGAAATTTAGATTTGATTATTTTGATTCAATTTATTTTAAGTCATTTTTAATTTAAATAGTTAGATTTATTGTGGATTTATAATTTAAATTTGACATTCTAATTATTCAAGTTCAAAATTTGTTTAATAAAAAAATTATTTCAGTTCAAAACATTTTCAACTTCAAGTTGTGAATTTTTTTTAAAATATAATCGAATTTGATTTAAATGAATTATTCAAATTGGAGTTATTTGAAATTAGTTTTCAAATTATCAATTTGAATTCATGTCATTTCATATTTGAATTATTTAACATTCAATTAAACAAACTGATATTATTAATTTTTTTTATCAAATTATGTGAACCGCAATTGAATTTCAACCGGAATTTTGGAATTGACTCTGCCAAACTCTTATGTTTACGATCAACAAGTTGTAATCGAAAGCCAAAAGTATCAAACATCAACGGCCCCAAAAGGTATGTTTTTCCGCAACATCAAATCGACCGAACAAAAGCAGAACGACCCAATTGCATACAAAAGTCCAAATCATAAAAAGGCAAAACATTGACGGTTGTCATTCGTGCACCTCTTAACAAAACACTTAACTAACCGAACGAAATCAACAACCCTCCATCCGCATCCAATTAACTAATCCACCATCTTTCACTACTCCGCAAAACACTAGATAAAAGTCCACCACAGTCTCCACTAAACCGACAAAATCGATTGCTTTTGTCTTTTTGTTCACGTCAGCACCCAAAACCGTGTGCTCTCCACCCGTTGATCCTCCAAAACCGACGTCCCCTAAGCCGCCTCCCCGGGCACTCTCAAAATATAAATCCCCAAAAGGTTTAGCACCATTCTGCCAATACAACAAATCTTTTAAAAAATGTGTAGGTCTACGGATTACAACGACTTTCGTTCCGGCCATCAAAATCTTTTGAAGATCAAAGCTTTCTTTGTACGGTTCTCGGGTTTGGATTCTTGTACGGAGCCGTTATCCGATTCGCTCACTCTACTTTACCCGCCCAGAATCAATGAGAAGACGCTTGAAGTTTCCGGGTCCAAAGTCCGACCCGATCTCCCGGCGTTTGTCACTCTCCACCGGATGGTAAACGTGAAGACGAAAATTGGAGAGGCGATATATGGGAGCAGGGAGCGGGTTCGGGCCGAGGATGGGGTCTGTTTCGAGGTTTACTCAAGAAAGGAAAAGGTGTTGAAAGGGATTTTCAGGAAAGATGACAGGCAAAAGTGGAAATTGGAATGCAAGTGCGCCATCGAGAGATGGGATGGCGAAACTGTTGGCGTTGACAGGGCAGTGGCGGATGTGTGCGTGGCGGTGGAGGGAGACGTGCCGATGGGAGAGAGGGTGGAGATGGTAGTGAGGAAGAGGGGGAACAACAGGAGGGTGGGTTTCGATCAGCTGGAGGAGATACCAGAGGAGAGGGAAGGAGAGAGTGAATCGGACGGTGGATGTTGTTGCAGTTGTGGGGAATCGGACGGTGAAGGTTTGGAAGGAAGGTGTGATGGAGATTGCGGTGGGGGCCAGGAGATGGATATGGAGGGAGTGAGCTGGGCCGTTGATGTGGGCCTTTGGGTCATGTGCTTTGGGGTTGGATACTTGGTCTCCAAAGCGTCTGCCAAGAGCTTGAGGCGCATGAGACTACTTTGAGTTTGAGAGAATCAACAAAGGGCCCTTTTTTGTCAATTTAAAATGTAAATTACCCAATTTTGGAACTTTGAAACTCGAATTTATAGTGATTATCATTAGTTATTACCAATTCTTGTTTCATATTCAAATTATTTGAACATATTCATAAAGGATTTTATTTTCTACTTTCTGAAATTTGGCTATTTGTGAGTAGCAGAGCGGGCTTAAATCCACAACACCTTGCCCCTTCCATCAACCCAAAACAAAGTGAAATGCTTTTTATTCACGTGAATCCCTAAACCTTGAAACGGCCTATACCTGTGTAGACCACTTCTTATCGTTTAGGGAGAAAATGATGGAAGGAAACCCTTTCTTATAGTTATCATGAAAGACTTTTTGAGTCCTGCCATGCTACTACTAATTACCTAGAGAGTTTCATATCTAACTACAAAGAATATTGATGATAGACTGACTTGATTAGGACTTAGGATTGTGCATTCTGTTGCTTTAATTAATAACTAGCTTTCATTGAAACCCATTTAATTTTCATATTAGCAGGTAACCACAGTAAATTTTTGGTTATTAGGTTTTGGGGCCCAAATTATATGTTTGTTTAACCTAGGTTTGACTCAATTTATAAAGAAAAAGAAGCGTCCAAACCTTTCCTTAATATTCAATCATTCATGATATGTTACCTCCCCATTACTATGAACCTTTGCACTTATAAAATTTAGGCATTATACACATTCATGCACCCCCTTTTTGTATTTTCAATTTTTTCTTCTTATCCATCAAATAATCAATATAAAATTGGTATTGTAAGAAAATACCTTTTTTCTGCATAATCAATGAGCAAATATGTTTTTTTTTCCAACTCAAAATCTTTTTATATTTTTTATAATCATAAAAAAATTAAAAATTAATAACTTTGTCCAAGAACAAATTGATATCAGTCAATTATGGAAAATACTATATATATATATATACATATAAATGAAATTCTATAGTTTTAAACACATGGTAAATGTAGTCAGTGGTAAAACTAAGATTTCACATTTGGAGATAAACAAGAGATGGGTCGATTGTGAGGTTTTGGGACAGTGAGTTTTGAGGAATAATTCAATTGTAATAAGTTTTATTTTTAATTTTTTTTAAGTCTATTAAAATTAATTATTAATTTTTTTATTTGAAGAAAATAGATTCGAATCTTATTTTCTAGATATGGATCATGTACCAATTAATGAAACAAATGCTCAAGTACAAATTAGTTATTAATTACTTATTGTGGGACATTTCACTAAACAAAAAAATTATTCTATAAATAAAATTTATTTTTTAAAATATATTATGAAATTTTAAAAATTTTGAAACGGAGTCCCTATTAGTCCTAATTTCCTCTACCATTTAATGTAGTGAAATATGTTTCAGGTTTATTTAAGATTTGAAGTAAATTTATTAGTTTTAAGTTATACTTATTTGTATCAAACTCAAGCATGTGAATTAATCTAAAGCTAGATTAATTTTGAAGCTCTTTATAAACATTGATGTTAGACTTTGTATAGTTTTAGTAAGAAAGAATAATACATGCGGTTTGATTATTTCCTAAATTCTTGGAGAATAAAATCACAAATCTAAAGATTTCCAGCCTGCCCAAAATTAGGCAACTAAAACTAAATAACGAAAATTCCAACTATAAAATCAAAATCGCAAAAGGGGAGGAAAATAAAAGGAACACCACCAATTCATTAAAGCATCAAATCCACGTGTCTAAATCCCAATCACCTAGAAGCAAATAGCCACGTCAGCAATAACCCCGTTCTCTCTCTCTCTCTCTCTCTTGCCCTCAAACCAGTCCCCTCTCTATATCGCTGTTCATGGCGGTCAACGGATCAAAATAAACACTTCACCAAACATAAAAATAACAAAAGCCGCCCTTTTTTATTTTTCACGACGATTCTTTTTACTCTAGATACTGTGCCTGCGGCTTTTAAAGCGGCGATTTCTCGACGTCGATTGGTTTGCTTTTCTAAGGGCGGCTCTAGGGTATGCGGAGAATGGGAGGAAGTCAGAGGAGTTATTCAGCGAATCCTAGCGATTACAGGCTTCTAGAAGAGGTTGGTTATGGCGCCAGTGCTACTGTTTACAGAGCGATCTATCTTCCTTTTAACGACGTCGTAGCTGTCAAGTGCTTGGATCTCGATCGCTGCAGCAGTAATCTGGTTCGTTTTTTTTCCTCTTTATTTGACTTTTAATTTTCGTTTTTTTTAAGTTTTACTGTTTGTACTCAAATATAAATGACTCTAATTTGATTTTATTTTAGTTAATTTTGAATAGAGATCTTGTTTAATCAAAATTTATTTGATTGTGGATTTCACTTATTGTTTTTCGTGGAGTTGAATCGTGAAATTCTTTTATTATTATTATTAAAATTCGTTTCTTGGAATTCAGAGTTTATGAGGTCTTGGACGATAATTGAATTGAAGTTTTAGATATATATGTTTTATTGTTCTAGATAATGCTTGGTATTTGTTCCTTTTTGAAATTGTTTAAAGTTGAAAGTTGTTCTTTTTATCTTCTATATTTAACTTTTTCTGAGGTTCCAATAAAAGCCTATTTGATAGTGTTATCCGAACCATACCACCAAATAGGAGTTTTAAAAAAAAAAAAAAAAACTTTTTATGGTAGCGTCTGTACCATTGATTCGGCATTTTAGTACTGAATTGCGTTTGCTACTTTGTGTGCTTAAGATAGTCTATTAACATTCCATGGTTACTTAAAGCTGGATATCTGCCATTTTGGAATACTTTGTAATGCTGCCACCATCGGATCCTTGGGATTTTTTTAGAGGAATTAAATTATTGTCCACTTGATATGCCAAAGATATGAAATGGTTAGAGAGTTTAAAAGTTGTTGCCTGTTAGTATTGGGATTGAAATCCCGTCCCTAAAAAATGTTTTGTACAAGGGAGACCGTACTATTCTCCATACCTTCCTTTTCTTTCCCCTAGCTTCCTCTCTATCCAAACAAAGCCTTAGTTCCAATTCATGCATGCAAATCTTTTGGTATGCTTGTTTGTTTCATACATATAGATCATTCTACTGAACAAGTTATGCTTTTGATAGTAATAGTCACTCAGAATGTGCATGCCACAATTTTATGTGTGTGTGTGTAGATGTATACATGTATATATATTGGAATCTTTTATAAGGGAAGTCATTTAGATGCTTTATAACTGGTAGTATCATGGGTGGTATGGTTTAGGTTTATATTTCCTACTCTCCATGGACCTGCTCTCTTTGTGATCTCTTGACTCTTGAGTGGCTTTCTTGATGGAAAATTCTCTTTTGCAGGATGACATACGTCGGGAAGCTCAAACAATGAGTTTGATTGATCACCCAAATGTTATTCGGGCATTGTGTTCGTTTGTAGTTGACCGTAACCTGTGGGTAGTCATGCCATTCATGTCAGAAGGTTCCTGTTTGCACCTCATGAAGATAGCTTATCCTGATGGATTTGAAGAGCCTGCTATTGGTTCTATTCTGAAAGAAACTCTTAAGGCTTTGGATTATCTTCATCGACAAGGACATATTCATCGGGATGTTAAGGTCAGTGCACCATTGAAGTTCACACATTATTTTATCCAAATGAAGTTATCATTACTTTGATTTGATTTGTTTTTAATTGACTTTGTAGGCTGGGAACATACTGCTTGATAACAATGGCACAGTAAAGCTTGCTGACTTTGGTGTTTCAGCTTGCATGTTTGATGCAGGAGATAGACAACGTTCTAGAAATACCTTTGTTGGGACTCCTTGCTGGTGAGCTAACTTTGTCAAATCTGCTAGACGATTATAGTTCTCTTCTGCTCCTCTCCCACTCTGATGGCATTGATAGAAATTATTTTTTCTTTTTGAATTTGCATGATTTGAGATTCCAATTTATTCTTTCTTTTCAGGATGGCACCAGAGGTCTTGCAGCCAGGAAGTGGATATAATTCCAAGTGAGTTTAAATCTGTGCTTAAGATGTTAAAAAATACTTAAGGCCCCTAGAATTTTGCCTAAACACGTATCATCACCGTACAAAGTTCAGTAGGCATGACATCTTAGTGTACACAGTATTTTCTGCTTCTGGGTAGCAGGGGTTGGTTGTTGGTCTGAACTTACAAGGTGTCATGCTTTTGGTCCTGCTGTTATATTTGTTCATTTTATCCACACATCACGGCTTGTTACTAAAGTATCTATGCCGCTCAAAGTTGCTAACTTTGTGTATGCATTGCATACAAGTGGTACTATGGAAGTCTGACTATAGTTTATATACTTAATGGCAATTATGCTTGGATTGCATTGAATTTGGCTTGGGTGCATACAGAGTTGATGTGTCTCTTGGTACATTTAAAGAAATGGTACATTTTTGTTTTCCAGATTAATATTGTATTTTCATTAATTGGTTGCATTTTGCACAGGGCTGATATTTGGTCATTTGGCATAACAGCATTGGAGTTGGCTCACGGTCATGCACCTTTTTCAAAATATCCACCAATGAAGGTATCAAATTTCAGTTGAAAATATAACAAGAATTTATATATAATGTGAGTTTTTAGTCAAAATCTTATTTATGTTTTACTAATTTTCGTTCTACAATAACAGGTTCTCCTGATGACCATACAAAATGCTCCGCCGGGACTTGATTATGATCGTGATAAGAAGTTCTCTAAGGTACTGCTATTCTTTCTGGTTAGATTATCTCAGTGACAGACATGTTATCTGTCATCATGAACATAAAATGTCGATAGGTGCATTTAATGGTGTTTTGCAATTGCTTACTAGTCATAGCCAATTTCTAATTAAAAGATTTCCAGTTGTGATCAGTCTTTTAAAGAAATGGTTGCGATGTGTCTGGTAAAAGATCAAACGAAGAGGCCAACTGCAGAGAAATTATTAAAACACTCCTTTTTCAAGCATGCGAAGCCTCCTGAGCTTTCTGTGAAGAAATTATTTGCTGATCTCCCACCACTTTGGAATCGTGTGAAAGCCCTTCAGGTTAGTGATAACACTGCCACAATGCAGGTATTTTAGCTTCATTTGTCTGCTGTATTTTTCTAATGTATTCTTTTTTTTGTCCAAAATTTTACAGCTTAAAGATGCCGCACAACTAGCTCTAAAGAAAATGCCTTCGGCAGAACAAGAAGCTATATCACAGGTTAGTAATTATCAAAAGTCATTTTTTACTTAAATCAGATTTACCTTCTCTTCAAATAATATCTGTGAAAGTTTTAACTGTTGAGTTGCCCTCTTGGGGCATTTGTGTTTTCTTACTGCTGGTGGTGTTGTCTTGTGTTTGTCAGAGTGAGTACCAAAGAGGAGTTAGTGCCTGGAACTTTGATATTGAGGATTTGAAAGCGCAAGCATCTCTGGTAGGCCACATTTTCAATTCTAACCTTAAATAATAAAGATTTTACTATAGACATATAGTATGAGAAGTAATTTCTTCGTCAGTTATATCTATTACTTGGTTTATACTAATTTTTTCACTTTATTATGCTAAGGTGCGTGATGATGATGATATTCATGAGTGCAAAGATGATGATGCAAGCATGAAATCAAGCCTTGGTCATAAGGTCAGCGGTTGTATTTTTTTTTGCCCCAGTGGTATGATACATAGCTGGACATGGTTAAAATAATATTGGTTGTCGGTGTTGCCTGACAGGCTGCAGCTTACTGCGAATCTAGTTTTGGAAAGTTGAATTTAAATAGGGAAGTATCTCAGGCTGAAACTGGAGGGCCAAGGAATGTTGACTTATCACAGTCTGATTGCTTGAATGGAAAGGGAAAGAATCTGGAATGTGATATAGTTGAAGCTGGCTGTCAGGAAACTGTTGGTTTGAGGAAAAATGGATCAAGCATTGATGTTATGGCATCAACTTCAGAAAGGGATGTGGTATTGACCAGGGCTAAAACAGTGAAACCTAGGCAAACTCAAAGTGGGCCACTCACACCTGGTGCTGTTCTTAATCATTCATCTTCAGAACGGGTTCGTAACTCAGAAAGGTTGGTCAGTACATAGTTAGGTTTGCTTGGCCATTTCAGTTGTCTTCTTTTTATGGGTTTTTGAAGTGAGGTGGACCCTTTTTTTGTCCAAGTAATTGTTACCTGATGATGTTTTTGCATAAGTATGTAGCACATTTGGTTTTAGTTGTAGTTTAAAAGAGCCTATGAAATATGAGGAAGGGACTCAATCTGCTATATGACGGCTGCAGATCATGGTTATCATGTTAACTACCAAACTTGAAGTAGTTCCTTTTCTTTTGGACTATTTTATAGCCTGTGATTGTGAAAATAGATGAATTCTATAAATGGTCCAGTTAATTTATGTTCATGTGTTTTGCCGGTGCTGTTGAATTATGTTTTAATTTAAAATGGTTTAAATGTTGGGCTAGTGAAAGCCATATGAGGTCATGAAAATATACTGCTGTTAAGGGCTTTTTTTAGCTCTCTCTCCAATAAAGCAGAAGTGATAATTTCACAAATCTTGATTCCAGTGTGCTTTGAGTTGATTCAACTGCAATATTTCTTAGGTATGTTGTTTAATAGGAGAACATGTGATTATGACTGATTGTTACATATACCTTTTTAAACATAGGATATTTGCTTGTGTTATTGCATTGGTCATGTCTGATTAATTTCTTATCTATTTTAATTTAAGAAAATAATTTATAAATCATTCGAAGTGGAAGAGAAATTTGTAGATGCTGAGCTTATAGTTTGCTAATGATTAGGTTTGAGAATGAAATTTTACCAGCGAATGAGAAAGTTTGCCAAGTTCGTAAAGCTCCAAGCTTTAGTGGTCCATTGATGCTTCCTAATCGAGCATCTGCAAACAGTCTATCAGCTCCGATTAAATCATCAGGAGGTAACAAACCGATAGTATTTAGAATCATTGTTGTTTGTTTTTGTCACCAGCATCATGGCCAGTGCTACTATTGTGGCTGCTAAGATTAGATATATTGTAGCATTTTTTGTTTCCTTCAACAGGGTTTAGGGATTCTCTGGATGACAAGTCAAAGGCTAATCTGGTGCAAATAAAAGGCCGATTTTCAGTAACATCAGAAAATTTAGATCTTGTAAAGGTAAAGCTCAATTTTGATGCTATATTTGTTCTCCTGTGCAACTTCACTAACTAAATAATGTTCTCCAGGATATTCCTTTAAGCACGGTTTCACGCCGATCTTCACAGGTGGGTGATTGGTCTTTGTTTAAATATCCTTCTATAAACAATATTAATTGACCACTCCTTATTGGTTGCTCTGTTTCTTCTTGAGTTTCAGACTTCACCTCTCAGAAAGTCTGCCAGCGTAGGTGATTGGATATTTGAATCCAAGCAAGTGGTTTGTACACTAAATCTTCTCCTCAATGTGGTTGATTGTGAATTTATGTTCTGTTTCATTTTATTGCAACATCTTGCATTTTGAAGCTTAGGATCTGTTATAAATGTTGTCAAGGTGTGTGCTTAGGTGAGTCACCAATCAGAAAGTGCCTAACTGCCTTCCAGGGAAGGCATCTTTTTTTTTTTTGAATTTTCAGCATGTATTAGCGAATCGGGAGAACATCAGTTCACCTCATTACATCAATTTTGCAAGGCTATGCCCTGTACAAAAGATCAGGGGGTATACCATTACAAAATTATGCTCATTTTCTTTAGCTAACCCCTGTACAGTTCCAGAATTGTATTCAACCCTATATGCCTCTTACATGAGCAAAACAAAAACACCCACTATACAGTTAAAATTTGTGTGGGAACAACGACTCAATACAAATTTCATCTGCATAACATCCCAATAAAATCCTTTAAGATCTCCCAAACTCAAGAGTAATGGAAAAATAATTCAGTGAGCTAGTACACAACCTGTTCTGTTGACTTTGGTAGGCTACTCAGCTATTAATCTCTTCCCTCATGCCAGCACTCCTAGTTGATTTGTCTCCCCATACATTAACTAATTCTATCTCTCTACCAATGCCTGTCTTCGCTAGATTGTCAGCTTGTTGATTTGCCTTCCTTCGAATGTGTTTGATCTCCCATTTCGTCACGCATTTCTTTAGCACCTCTATGTGGAGAACCCATTTCCTTGACCTCCATGGGCTAAGTTAGGTGCCTGAACCCACTTAACGGCGTGGTGGAATCACTTTCCTGGATGCACCTTTATTTAGTTGCAGGCGTTTTGGAGGCAGAGAAAAGCCTTGCCTCACTCAGCTGATTTTGTTTCTATGATTTTATATATTATAATGACCTGTATGGTAGCAAAAAGCCAAAAGGGATGCAAGAATAAAAGAGGGGTAATAATATCCATGTGTAACAACTTCGTAACCAAACTTCATGCAAATCAAGTATAAATACATCTTCTCTTATGTGGCTCCATCTATCTGGTAGTGGAACATGTTTAGCTGCTCAATATGCCCGCTGCACTAGTCTATGTAAATAAGTTATGCTTATATTTGATTCCCCCCCATTTTTCAGCCTACCAATCATTCCTCGAAGGATTTGACCAATGGTAACATGCCCACATCAATTTTTATGAATCACCTTCAGAATCTTTTCCAGCAAACCTCACTTCAACAGGTAAAGAATTAGGGTTGGGACAATAAGTCGGTGTTTCATTTTGCTGATAGAATGTTTTTTTGCCTTAAAATTAATTATCTTCTCATTGGAAATTTTTTTGAAATGCTAGGATCTTATTGTGAATTTGTTGAATATCTTCCAGCCGGCTGAGTTTGTAGATGGTTAGTG
The DNA here is from genome assembly GCF_000208745.1 of Theobroma cacao. Lineage (NCBI taxonomy): Eukaryota > Viridiplantae > Streptophyta > Magnoliopsida > Malvales > Malvaceae > Theobroma > Theobroma cacao. Next base: position 31,092,854 of record NC_030852.1, read on the forward strand.
AAAGATTGGTCTCTCTATCACACTCACATAATTAAATTAGAAATTACAGTGCTTAACAGTATTGTAATCCATTTCTTTCTTGCTTTTGTTTTTCCAGCCACACAAAATGGAAAGTTGCCTCCTTTACCTCGTTGTTCCGAGAGCAATGGAAATGTAAGAACCTTTTATCTGTATCTTATGATGACTAATTTCTAGCTAGTAGGTTATTCTTTCTTCCCCTATCTGATCTTCTTTTTCAATAGGTTGAGACAGCAGCTTCTGAGAGGGAGCGTTTACTGCTCTGCAAGATCTCGGAGCTTCAATCTAGGTTGGTTGGCGTGAATCCATACAAAGTAGAATGATGAATTGACTGATGCTCACCTATATATGCAAGTTTCTTCTGATACTCTCTTCCTTGAACACTATTTGCAGAATGATGAATTTGACTGATGAATTGACTGCTGAAAAGTTGAAATATGAACAAGTGAGTTTCTTACACTTATTATATGATGTGATTTTTGGACTTAATGTGGCCTCTACTTTATTTCATGGTGGTGTCTAACAAGATGCTTTCCAAAATTAAGATACGAGTGTTGGTTGTTGACCTAGGTTTAAACAATTCCTACCTGGCTTGATGCTTGATTCATCCTTTCTCTGACCTTAGTAATAATATATAAAGAATCCCATCAGGCGGAGAGGGAGTATAAGCAACTGTCTGATGGTTTCATTATTATTATGCAGTTGCAGCAACAACTAAGATCCATGTCTGGTGCGGAAGAAAACGGGATTAGACTGGAAGGCGACGCGTGAGAGCTGTAAACTCAACTACTGTAAAGTGAAACCATCATGAAAAATCGGGCAAAAGATGTAAATCATGCGGATAAAATTATGTTCCACCATTCTCTGCCTATCAGACATGGGAACTGCTTTTTGGCCATCGACAATGGTAGAAGGGTGGAAGGGAGCATCCGTAACTACAAAAATCTGTGACGTTGAGCGATACGTTGCTTTGCAGATTTCAGCCACTTCAATGACGAAATAAGCAATTATTATGGGTACATGAGGATGTTTTTACTTGTATTTCATGTAAAGAGAGTTGTTGTTCCAGAGCCGGGCCAGTTATTTTTACCATGGTTGGAAGTAGTCGTGTAGATTTAACTGAGTGTTGGCTGTTCTCCAGAAAATCTTTGTATTATATAAGTTTTATTGAAACGAACAAGTTAGTATTTTGTTGAAGGGCCGAATAGGACCTGACTGTATACTGCTATTGGTAGAACAACCAGTCTAGTTATCTTCTCTGTCCTACTATCTATTTTTTCGACATTGTTAAGACATTAGAATGCCAACGTTTTTCCTACCCTTTTTTATTTTTACGGTGAATGTGAATGTTTATGACTTTACTTAACCAACTAATAACACGTAAAATCAGCGTTATCTTCTCACTTGTTTTACGTCGAACAATTTATTCATTTTGTTCATAAAAGTCAAATTTTAATAATACACGTACTCATTCAAGGTCCCTCAGGCCAGGATCTCCATCGATGTCAAAGCCCATGATTTTGTCACCCTTCCCGAAAATGTTAGACGCTCGAGACTTTAATGTTTTAGCTCCCGCAAGCAAAAATATAGTGAGGAAGGGGCGCCCGTACTTCTCCTTCCACGGCTCATGTTAGTGGCAACCAACCGACCATGATCAGCCGCTATCTCACCCAACCCTTTTCCTGTTCTTCATTTTGTTTCAAGCCTCCTCTCACACCCTCTTCAATATCCAAACTTAAACCCTTTAATCACCTTACCAAAATCCACAAAAAGGTTAGAATTTTCCTTTTTTTTTTTCTTTTTACTTTTTGGTCCCTTTTATGTTTAAGTGGTTGCTGATTGTGGATTGGTACAGAAGGAGATTAAGAAAGAAATATGCAGGGCGGAGTTTTCAACTGACGCGCCCCTCGCTGCCGCAATCGGCGCGTGTATGTTGAGTTCACTGCTGCTTCCCGTCGCCGATAGTGGGGAGGAAGATGGTAGTGATTCGGTTATTGATGCAGGTGATACGAGGTTTGCGGCTATGGGGATTATCAGCTTTATTCCTTACTTCAATTGGCTGGTTAGAAAATGAATTTTTTTTTCTTTTTGGTGTGAGGGTGGGGGTGGCTGTCGTGTTAATTTCTAATTATTTTAATTTTTTTCCTTTACTTTTTTCGGTCTTTGATAGAGCTGGGTTTTTGCTTGGCTTGATACGGGGAAGCGGCGCTACGCTGTGTACTCTATTGTATACTTGGCTCCTTACCTCAGGTATCACTTTTACGGTTGGTGCAGTTATCACTTCCTGGTGCAAGCAATTAAATTATCGCTTTGGACTGAATGTCCAATATTTTGTCTTTGGAACGCTTATGCTGACTGTGATCGGGTTGAAACAAGCTTGCTTTAATTGGAGAGCTGCAAGGATGTCAAAAACTTGGGTCTAATGGAGACAGTGCTAACTTAATTCTTATTTCTATTGTCCTCAAAGTTCAGCTAAATAAAGTTAGGAACTTCTTAATATCTGCTGTTAGGAACAGTTTTGGGGTGTGATAGTAAAAGTATTCAGCTGGCATGTGTGACTGCAGGGTGTATGTTGGGAGCGGCCCCTCTATGCAAAAGTGTGAGAGGGTAGGATTGTTTCTGGTTCCCTTTTCTCAGGAGGGACTGCGTTTCTTTGGAACTTGGGTAATGATGACTGTTTTATCATGTTGTTGACAAGTTATAGTTTTAATTGCACTTCGGATCTTATGGTGATTATGTTTTCTCGGTCTTCGGCCTATCCACAAAGGATAATGAACTAGAAAACTAATTGGTTAGCTAGTCAATGCCTCTTTCTATGAGGTTTCAAGTTTTAAACTTGAATATGGCTATCAACTTCTTTCTGTTTTTTTCATAATAAGTTATAACCTTTTGCAATACTTCAATGAGGTAATTATTTTTGCTTTCTTTGATCTGTGCATTCCTCATAATATGTTTATTTCAATACTTGGCTTTGTTGCTGTCAAGTTCTGGCTTCTTTAAAAGCGATGTTTCTTAAATTTACGAACACAACCATCTGTTGGTTATAATGTGATCTCTTTCTTGCACTGTTCCTCTGTTCTTCTAAATCAACTGGTTATGCGCCTAATGCTTTATTTCTGGGCAATTAGGAAAGCGTGAATGAAAATGTTGTTGATTATTTTGTACTTTTCTCAATTTGATGGACTACACAGTCAGATTTTCTTACACTTGGATTCTTTTGGTTAAAATGTAACTTGACAGCGTGTGTGAATTTAATTATGCACTTTTCCTTTGATTTAACAGGTCAAATTTGTCTCTTTCTCCAGAGGATAGCTGGCTTCCTATTTCTGGCATTATATTTTGCATTATCCATGTCCAGGTACAGAATTTATCAAGATCATTATGTAGTTATGTTGGTAAATATGTCATGGCATCCCATAATTCTGAATTAAAGTCTTATGCCATGATGGTACTTTGTGTATCAATGATTTGTTCTCCCCTTAAGTACTATGGAGCCTCTGAACATTACAATTGTTTTAGTTTATGGTTGATTGGTTCTGGCTTAAGATGCCACTTTTGAGTACATACTGGAAGCTGTACATAAATGTGTAATATTGTGACTTCCATTGCTTGTCGTTTTCAGCTGGAAGCAAGTATAAAAAATGGTGATCTTCAAGGATTTCAAATATTTAGTGAGGCTGCTAAACATCTTTCATCAAGGAGTAGAGAGGATGATACACATTTCAAAGGACACAAGAAACCTGAGGTATCAGGGACTTGAAACCCTTGAGAATTTTTTGTCTTGTTTGACTCTATGCTTTTATATCTGATAGAAGTTTTGCTCATAAAATCAAGGTGACGAAAAGAGAATATAGGAATTTGCCTGATGCTGAAGAGCAATCAAGAAATGAGATCAGGCAGTGGGGAATTCCCGGGAGGCCCTCAGAAAATCATGAACAGTCGAATGGAGATTGGGATGACGATGGAAGAAGTGAACGCTAGAATAACAAGTGTCATAACTCAGCCTGCTTTGTAATATTTGGATCCGAAGGGAAAATGCCAGTGTTTTTGCTGTTGATGGCATCTTGTTGTATACTTTTGCAAAACATGACTATAGACAAGCGGCAAGGATTGGTGCAGACACAAAGGAGGAAGGAGAGCTTCCATGGTTGATAACTTTAGTTGTGGAAACTAAAAGAAGCACATTACTGTTTTAATATTTCATTTTAACAACTCTTTATGTAATCTACTGATGGTCTTTAAATTCAGGCAACTAGTGCTTGAAGTATATTGTTTTCTCTCGTCTGCAAAACATATGAGGGAAACAACAGGTCTTTCGTGTAAGCTGTGTAATTATGAATGCTAATATCTGTTGGTTAATTCCATCCCTGTCGCCTAGTCAAAAGCAAATGAATGAATAACCTTATGGAGTTTGGACAGATGATGGCAACCTAAGGGCCTGAGGATTTTTGACCTTAGGAGTTCATTTTTCAGTTCCAAACCCACATATAACCTTTTGACCCCGTAAGCTGTATGATTTCTCTTTTCCACCTACAGATCCTTGCAATGTTATCATCATTTCTTTAGTATGGAGTAGAGTGAAGAAAAAGGGAATTATTCCCAATAAGAAGAAAAGAAAGGGGAGTGTTCTTTTTGAGAAACAAAGAAGTATTATCAAATTCTAAACCGAGCCGACCTTAACATGGCAGTTTTCTTTATCGACTCCCGAAGGCCCAAACACCTGGGGGCCTCAGCTCAATGAGGGAGTTCGTCACTGTACCCTAGTTTAGCGCGCCTAAGTCCCAACGGTTCATATTCATTACATCACACTCCTTGTGGCCTACCAACAGGCATAACGTCGAAGCCCCTTCCCTCCTCCGCTCACCTTCCTTTCCAAGTTCTAACATTTCCGGCGGTGGCCTAGAAAGGGGACACAACCATGGGCCGCGACCGTCGTACCGAGACAACCTTCTTACAAGATTTACTCTTATATGCAGCCAGTGCCTCTTTAAGTTGCCTGGTCCTATTCGCCGGCCTCAAACACCTAGACCTAAATCGTGAATCCTCCAAGAAATCCATTGAAAACAAAAAAGCCATCTCCAAACGCCTCGGTCGCGCCTTCATCCACACCAACCCCTACGAGGCACTACAAAAAAAACTTTTTTTTTATAGTAATTCTTTTGGAATTCAAAACCCATTTGTATTGTCAAAGTGATTTTTTGTTTTTTGTGTTTTTCTAAACACAGGATGTGATAGCGGGTGATGTGGTGAATCCAGACGACATAAAAGTTGAATTCCAGTCGGTTGGTGGGTTTGATAGAATCAAAGAAGCATTGTACGAGCTGGCTATTCTTCCTCTTAAAAGGCCAGAGCTTTTTGCTTATGGCAAACTTTTGGGTCCCCCAAAAGGGGTGCTTTTGTACGGACCACCAGGGACAGGGAAAACCATGCTTGCCAAAGCCATTGCTAAAGAATCCGGGGCTGTCTTTATCAATGTTAGAGTTTCTAATTTAATGAGTAAATGGTTCGGTGACGCCCAAAAACTAGGTAAACAGAATGGGATTTCTTTCAAAAACAATTTGCTTGTTATACATTTTAAGGTTTCTAAGATTTTTAATATTTTGTTAGTGCATTATTGCAGTGACTGCTGTCTTTAGTTTGGCTTATAAGCTACAGCCGGCTATTATATTTATTGATGAAGTGGAAAGTTTTCTGGGGCAGCGACGAGCCACGGACCAGGAGGCCATGTCTATCATGAAAACTGAGTTCATGGCCTTGTGGGATGGTTTCACCACTGATCGTGAGTGTTCTTAGTTATTTCTTCCAATTGTAATCTAATATACTAGTTAATCTGTGACTGTACAACAAATTAAATGCCATTTGCTAGCTTATATTATCAGCTTCAAACAAATTTTCGCTCTCAGATGTCGGAGTTTAATCATTTTATTGGAAACACTAAATACACATAGTACTATTAGTACCATACATATTATTGGAATGGTTTTAAATTCAAAATATTTTCCCCCCTTCGCCACATCCCCTGATGTGTAGAGATTTTTTTTTTCCCCTGATGTGTAGAGTTCATTGCGCATTTTAAGTCAATTTCTTAAAGACATCTCTTAGGTGTTGAAAAAGTTTGTATTGCTCAAATAGAGTGGGGTGTTTGGTGAAGTTTGGATATTTGTTTTGAAACTCCAAATACTGTTAGGTAGTGATGTTTCTTGAGCTTGTTGCGCTAAAAGCAGTTTGGCATGTAGCACTATAGCTTATAATATATAGTACTTCATGTCAATATTGAACATGTCAACCTTTCTATTAACTGTGAAGTTGATTTTTCTTTTAACCTTGCATTCAGAGAATGCTCGAGTTATGGTACTGGGTGCAACCAATCGTCCAACAGAACTTGATGAGGCAATACTTAGGCGTTTTTCTCAGGTTTTTGAAATCGGAAGACCTGACTGTAACGATAGAGAAAAGATATTGAAGGTGATATTGAAGAATGAGAGAGTGGATGACAATATTGATTTTGACCACATAGCTAGGCTGTGTGAAGGTTACACTGGTTCAGATTTGCTTGAGCTCTGCAAACAAGCAGCATATATTCCTCTCAGGGATTTCTTAAGTGATGAGAAGGCTGGGAAGAAACGTCAAGTGAGTATATATATATCACTTGTTCACTCTTTAGTCTTTATAGATAATGACAGTGTTTATTACTGAATGAAGGGGTTTCTTGTGGAGTAAGTTGCTTGGTAAATGTACCTAAGATCTCTACTTTAGAAGCTTGCCTTTCTGTTTGTTGGAGTGTGTGTGTGTGAGAGAGAGAGATATATGACTTAATGAAATGGCACTGTACTTATGCATCTGCCTAAACTCCCTTGTGTTTTTTATTTTTTGTTACAGGTTCCAAGACCGTTGTCACAGTTGGACTTGGAGAAAACTTTAGCTACTTCAAATAAAACAAGTATTGGTATTGACGAGCACAATGGGTATAGCTCTTGTTCATCAGCATAAGTTGAATGCAGTATAGATAATTATAGGATCAAGATGTGACGGAGCACATGAAATTTCGATGTTCTGAATTACTAATTTTGAGTTGGATGCCTAAGCCTCTGTAAACATTGCTGTTGAGTTAGTGTATCTGTACTCATGATATTCATGACAATATAGTTAAGAGAATTTAGGCATGTGAAATGGCTGTTTAGTTCGATTTTGACTAGCAGTCATTGTTTTGAAATTTTTGTGGGTGTGGAGGAGTGTTCCACTGAGGCAATGTTTAGAATTTTGATAGAAAAAAGAACAACAGACAGTTTATATAAGCATGAGAACTAATGGCCAAAAAGAAGAAAGGACGACAACTTAATTAATAAGCAGGTATCTCAATTCCAAAAGTAAAGGCCTAATATTAGGATAATAAAATAGTAATTAGAAACTATTATGTCGCTATCCAACAATGGATGAAGCGAGACCTAGTTTATATATGATGGAACTGGAGTTGGCCACCATGGGAGATGAAATGGGTAGGCACGACTCTGTTGAGAATTTCCATCTGCAGCTGGATATTCAGAGACAATTTCCAGGGTCTTCCCTTCCATGTTGCATGAAACGATAGAGCCAAGACAAGACATATATATAATGTTCTCATCGTACGGGTCAACGCTTAGCAATCGGAAACGAGGCACTGAACAGCACCTTGCATATTCAACAAGTTGAGTAACTTCTGACTCAAGTTCATGCAAAAAAAATTCATGCTTCAAGCACCATTTGCCTCCATCGTGGTCTTCTTCGAGGTTCCAAACTCTTATTATTGAAAATCCCTCTGTCAGACTCAGTAATTGCTGGCATAAGCGCAAACGGCCCTTGCAAACTCCTGGACATTCTTCAAACGCCAAGTCCATGGCCGCATAGTTTAAAGCGAAAGAGAATCTCAGATTTCCATCTTTGTTGTACGGATCACATGTAACAAAGCTACGGTTCAATGGACTCCACCAGTGAAGCACTCCCTCATATGCAATGGCCTGATGGTGTAAGTAAACCATAGGATAGTAATCCCGGTATCTGCGAAATATTTCCTTCCATATGCCAGTCTCAGAGGAAAAGATTTTCACAGCCAAATCAGTCTTAGAGTGTCTAACAATGCAAACTACTCGGTACTTATATTGATCATTAATTGAAAAAGTGCCGTTTCCTCCCTTTGCTCCTCCTTCGTTTTCACAGATTAACCCGGAATAGGCCTCTTGATTGCAGTGATAAACAGGAGGAAGAGCAAACCATTGCTTGGTCAATGGATTACAAATGTAGTAAACAGTGGGACAAGCCTTAGTTGCAGCAGAACTGCACAATAGTAAGCCGTTGCAGGAAGCTATGATGTTAACAGGGTCCTTTTCGTTGGCTTTGAAACACGGAAGGAAGCTCAAACTGAATCCCTGAGATCGGAATACCGCTTCTTTGGACGTGATCAGAACCTTCATCTTTTGCTGATCATTGCTTTCATACTTGAACAAGAGTGTGAAAGGTGGGGGCTGTGGATGAGCCAATAACAACCGTTGAATGAAATATGAATCGGAAATTATAGAGAACCAACGCTTGGAGACGCACTTAAACCGATGAGCGCTTTTGCAAGGAAGTCGACAAAAAATTTCTAGCAAGAGACTCTCATCCAGATTATCAGAAGCAGAATAACCTGATGGTGATGGTGCATTAGCTTTGCAACTCTTTTCACGCTTTGCTACATCCATAGTAATATAATTTCTAAAAGGAAAACCACACAACCCTAATGGCTGCTACGCTTCTGCCTTGGGATTAACAGAACCATAATAACATGAGGCTGACTTCTTTTACATTCATTTAAGTCATGTTACTACTAGGATTAGAATTGGTAGAGTTCATGATATACCAGATCAAGGACACCGCAACATACAAGACTATAGTTTTCTTAGATATTTAACTCAAATTCAAATTAGAAATCAATTTAAATTTTGGCAAACTTTTTTATTTGATTAAAATTTATTTAAAAAGGTAAATATACTTAATAACTAAGACTTCTTAATGGATAAAAATTTTCAACAATAAATAATAAGATTATAAATATGGAAAGGAGTGTTTTGTTTTTTTTTTTTAAAAGAAGGAAAACCAATCTCAATTTCCCAATAAAATTGTTGATATGATAAAAATAAAGTTTGCCTGAGATTTATGCATAGTTTAACAAATATAAGTTCTGACTTATTTTAATTGGCAAATTTTTAGTTCTAAGTTTCTGCCTCTTGGCTCAAGTCAAAAGTCGTTGCTTTTCAATCTCTACAAGCTCTGTGTGAGCCTTTCCAAGTCCGTATCTAAAGCCTATCTCATCCCTCCTCTGTCGAGCAGTTGCTCTACATGCTTGTATCAGCGGCTGTGGAAGATTTTCGGGCCTGTTGAAGATGCAATGAACAAGCTTCCATATGACAAATTGCCCTTCGTGCATGAATTTTGAAGGCACTACCAAATCAATTTAAATTGAACGATTTTGAATTGATCTTTCTCAAGAGTGGCTGAATTTTAAACCAATTACATAACTGTTGATCCGGTTTACCATACGCTTTAGCACCCACTATGTTAAGCAGTTTACTACAAGTACATTAAATTAAGATAACGATCTTTAAAAGAGTATATCCTGGTTGCACTTTGTCCAGTGACGATGAAGAACTAAGACTGCATCAAACCCTGGATATACAAGACAAGATTTCAACTCTTTGCCGACAACTCTTGTTTACATGGAACATCTTGTTTTTACCAGCTGTTGTGTTTCCATGGGAAAAAAAAAATGTGATCCAAGTATGTCACAAGATGCACCATATGTACAGAGTCTAAATACACTTTGAGGTTTCTGATCACCTTGTATTTGTATTTGGGGCTGATCTTTTCATGGGAAAAGGACTTAAAATTCTCATTTTAAAGCACAAATCCAAGCCAACAGCAGCAAATAAAAAGATGATAAGATTCTGAGACACATACACTGCACCATCAAAAGCATACGACAAGAAGCTTCCAGGGTCCAGTTCCAGAGGTGACCCTCCAACCAATGTACCAAGACCTGCATTTTTCATCATTATTTTGCATATCAGTTTAGAACAATTTGTGTCTTCTTTAGCATATCGTTAGAATTTCCCATTTTATTTGCTAAGCTTCTGAAATGGTTAACGTCCCATATATTCTACTGACTATTTGGAAAAACATAAAGAGTTCTATTAATTGGCACTTGATTGTAATTATACCTTTCACAAAACCAAAAGCTGCAGATGTCCCGGTCTTTAGCTGGAAATTGTCCAAATCTCTCCTAACTGCATATCGAAAGGTTACCCCAAACAATGCACAGCTGATAAAAGTGGCTGATAAAGGGAGCGGCAGCTGAGTACGGCTTGAAACTTGGGTCAAGGAGATGGGCAGCCCAGCAAGGGTGCCAACAACTGCAGATATCAAAGCTGCTTTTATGGACTCCAATCTCTCTTTATCATTATCAATTCCTTCACCATCTTTGCTCCTGAAAGCATCTCTATCTTCTACATTATCTGCATTAAGTGAAAGAGAGAGTTCTGCTTCTTCAACCATGGCTCGTGCTTGTGAGATCTCCTGCTGACACTCTGCAATCTTGAATTTTCACAGAATTTACACATCAATAGTCATAGACAATATCTCAATGAGTTAATTGTTAATCATATGAATGGTAGTCACAGAATAAGATGATTGTTTAATAAAGATCAATTACAATTTTCTATACATAATTGCCCCATTCATCATGAAGAAGAAAGATCAAATTTTGGAAAACATAAACCTTTGTATAGCAATCATCCCCAAATAAAGGGCTGAGAAGTATATCATTTCGTTCTATCCATCTATTTTTCATTACTGTATGTTCCAGCAGGCTTTTGCAACTACTACTTAAAAAAGAGCAAAAGATGCTAAGCAGTCACTGCTAACAGCAGAACCCCATTGGTTATCTATAGGCAAATGCAACAATTTTAATTAACAAGTTATGATCCAAGTCAATTTCCATTTTACTTGAACCAGGCCCATCAATCATCCAAGAAGCATATTTCCTTTCATGGATAATCTAAACAAACCCACATTGCCAAAGTTACAGTTATAAGAGAACAACACATACTTTCGGTTCTGATTTTAAGTCCTATTTGTTTTCCAGTACAGAAAATATAAATTGCAATAAAATTACAATCTTGAATAATTCTCACAAACCGACACCGCCTCAATTTCACAATATATGCAAATTGCAACAAAACCATTTCCCCTAAACTAAAAGAAAGGTTTTAAAAAGGCAGAATAAGAGAAGAAGCTGACCTCAGACGCCCTGGCTTCTAGTTGGTTAATGTAATTTCCCAATAATTGAGCTTCAAGTTCTTGCTTTTCAATCTCCACAAGTTGTCTCTTAGCCATCTCTACTCGCTGAGAGGCCTTCTCCAATCCATCAAGCAAGCCCTTATTCTCTTCTCTGTTCAAGAGCTCCTCAACCTGCTTGCCAACAATACCAGAAAGGGCATCCTTCAAGTCGTTGCTTGTTTCTTTCTCCTCCGAGTTACTGCTGCATTTCAAGATGAGAGGCTTTAGCAGCGGAGAAGTGAGACTGTGGAAGCTTTTTGGGCATGTTGAAGGTGCAATGCAAAAGCTTGGTTTAGAGAGGGATCTGAGGTTTGAAGAGAGAAGCAGAGTGGAGGTGACTGCTGAGGGCATTGAGCCAGAGATTGCTGGACTGACTGGTATTCTATGCAGAAGTTGTCCTCCCCTCTTCACCAGTTAGAATGAAATGGATTAGACCCCCTCACCCTCGGGCCTCAAGCCCTGGATGGCTTGGAATTTTTTTTTTCTCTTACCTCTTTGTCCTTGAGTAGAGTGATATTCAATAAAATTTAGTACCCTATTCCTACGAGGTAAAGCCTTGATGATGTAATGTCTCCTTTCGTGATTCGTTGATCAAGTCATTGTTTCATATTTAATCATAAGCTTATTTTCTTAAAAAAAATTATAAAATCTATAGATCGTTCTCACTTTTAAATTATGATACAAATATATAATTTTTTTATTTATCATATTTAAAATTTAAATTATATGTATCATTAACAAGATATCACTGACACTCAAATTTAACTTTATATTGTCAAAATTAACAAATTAATCAATTAAATCAACTCTGGTTGATTAATCCTAAATTTTTTCTATATAATATATATGTTACTTTGAAGATTGACAATTATGAAAATTGATTTTCAAACTTGTTTGATAAAATTGAATTTGGGTATCAAAAGCCTAAAACAGCTTATGTAAAATTAATTAGAATTATTTGTAGATATAACTTTGTCTCACAATTAACACTATTTTTTGTTATTTAAACGTATAGAACTCCTAAAAATAATTAAAGATGCCATAAATCTCTTTATTTATACTATTAAAAAATTAATTTTAAAATACTTTTCACATTTAAAAAAATTATAAAATAAATAAGTTTTAACGTGGAATTATAACAATTGACGTAAAAATTTATAAAATTAAAATAACTAAATTTTAAATCTTAACGTAAACATATGAGAATTAATGTAATAAATTAATTAAGTTAAAAAATTTAATTTTAATAAAAAATAATATTTATATTT